>NW_005872081.1:0-49584 GCF_000147115.1 Myotis lucifugus
CGTTTCTTGAAAAGTTTCTTGCCAGTGCTATGACTCAGAGAACAACTGTCTCAGGGGTCTGGGCCCATCCCTTTGAAATTGAATTCTCCTGGTGTCCTCGTGTCCCAGTCTCTGAGGGAGGATAGGAGCCTAACCTGGGTGGGGGTCCTTTACAATCCAGAGGTAACGTCATGTTAGGGTTTCATGAGAAGTTTTACTTTACTTTTGTGTAAATCCAATTAGCAAACATGGGAGACTATGATTTCTTCTGCTGTTTTTAAAATCTCTCTAGGGTCTTGTCTCAGGGGAGTTGAGATCAGTCTCACTGCCCTGTTGCATGGTTTTGAATAAAGTCTTTTTTGCCTCTTTAAATTTGTCCGACTTCTGATCCTGTCATCTTGCTCACAGTGTCAATCCTTACCATATTTTCCCGTATTTGGCTACAATCCTCCAAATAAACATTTCCAACTTTCCTCCCTTATTTCTGATGTGGCAGCCACAGCAGGAGATGACCTGACTGCCCTTCTGGGTCTGAGTGTTACCTGGGAGCAGACTTGAAAAGGTGAACTTCAGCAGTGACCTGATCATCAACGGTGTTCTCGTTCTACGTTCATTTTCAATTTACCTTCAAGGAACAAGATCACAGAGATTTTAAAAGTGATTCTTTCACGAAATTCAACAATTCCATTAAACAGGCCGGTTTTTCTCATGTCCTCCACCCGCAGGCCTGCACTGGTCGGCCCTGTTTACTTGGAGCTCAGGGCAGATATCAGTGTCCTCATTCTTGGTTTTCATCGTTGTTTTTACAAACTCCACGTGCCTGTCCTTAGAGAGTTCACAACCAGAACCTGGGACATGGGAACAAATCTCTCCTCTGGTTCTGTTTCCTTTCCTGCTCCCTGTGGCCTCTGGGGTATTTGGCTAAAAACCTTCAAGACCATGGCAGAGGTGGATTGTATGTAAGCAGAGGTGACCCTAGAGCAGTGATGGTGAACCTATGACACGTGTGTCAGAGGTGACACGCGAACTCATTTTTTTGTTGATTTTTCTTTGTTAAATGGCATTTACATATATAAAATAAACATAAAATATAAGTCTTTGTTTTACTATGGTTGCATATATCAAAAAATTTCTATATGTGACACGGCACCAGAGTTAAGTTAGGGTTTTTCAAAATGCTGACACATTGAGCTCAAAAGGTTCGCCATCACTGCCCTAGAGGCTATGAGCCATGGAGGAATAGGGGCTGCTAAGAATCAGGACAAGAAATTTTATTTTATTTTTATTTATTTATTTATTTATTTATTTATTTATTTATTTATTATTGCTAAAAGTATTACAAAGGGTATTACATATGTGTCCTTCCCCCCACCCCCCCGCCCTTGACAATCCCCTGGCCTCCCTTACCTCCCAGTGTCTTATGTCCATTAGTTATGCTTATATGCATGCATACAAGTCCTTCAGTTGATCTCTTACTCCCCTCCCTCCTGCCCCCCAACCCTCCCTGGCCTTCCCGCTGCAGTTTGACAATCAGTTTGAGGCAGCTCTGCCTCTGTATCTATTATTGTTCAAAAGTTTGTAATGGTCTTTATTATCCATGAATGAGTGAGATCATGTGGTATTTTTCCTTCATTGACTGGCTTATTTCACTTAGCATAATGCTCTCCAGTTCCATCCATACTGTTGCAAATGGTAAGAGTTCCTTCTTTTTTACAGCAGCATAGTATTCCATTGTGTAGATGTACCACAGTTTTCTAATCCATTCATCTACTGATGGGCACTTAGGCTGTTTCCAGATCTTAGCTATGGTGAATTGTGCTGCTATGAACATATGGGTGCACATATCCTTTCTGATTGGTGCCTCTGTTTTCTTGGGATATATTCCTAGAAGTGGGATCACTGGGTCAAATGGGAGTTCCATTTTTAGTTTTTTCAGGAAACTCCATACTGTCTTCCATAGTGGCTCCACCAGTCTGCATTCCCACCAGCAGTGCAGGAGTGTTCCTCTTTCTCCACATCCTCTCCAGCACTTGTCGTTTGTTGATTTGTTGATGATAGCCAGTCTGACAGGTGTGAGATGATACCTCATTGTTGTTTTGATTTGCATCTCTAGGACAAGAAATTTTAAAACCTGAAGTGTTTTTGGGTGTTATATGAGCTCGAGGGAACCTAAGGGTGCCCTGCAGGAAGGCTGTTTGGCGAGTATCAAAATGGGGCTGAGGAATATGAGTGAGTGACTGACCTACCTGTTGAGGGAGAAGCAACTGGAGCTGGTGCAGTGAGGTGGGGGTGCCATTCTCCTAATCTTGGATGGGCATGAGTGCTGAGGCCCAAGTTTAAAAGAGAAAATAAGGTCTTGAAGACTTAGATTAGTGCCCCAACATTGGGACAAGAGGTAGCACCAGACGTATAGGCTGGCAGCGGACATGGGACAAGGGAAGAAAGAGAGAGAATTCAGATTGGTAGTTTTCAGGGGTTAGGGGATGGAGAAAAAGGTAGAAACCTCTCAGTGGGAACATGGTTATGTTTGAGGTGATGAAAATGTTTTAGTACAAGGTAGAGGTCGTGTTTGCACAACATTGTGACTATATTAACTGCCACTAAAGTGTTTACTTTAATTGATAAAGTTTTTGTTATATGAATTCCACTGCATAAAAATAATTATGTCGAATGAAAAAAGTCAGACAAAAAAGAGAGTGTCTAATGAAATTACATGTATATATAATTCAGGAATATGTAGACTACTCTATTGAGAAAGACAGAAATTGAGTGACTGACTGAGGACTGTTGGGGTGGGGTGGGATATAGAGAGAGGGATTACAAAGGTACATGAAAAATTTTGGGGGGGAATGGACATACATGGAGTGTGTATGCGTGTCAACACTCATCAGATTGTATACTTTATATATGTGTGGTTTATTGCCTGTTACTTATAACTCAGTCCAGCTGTAATCAAGGCTGGTGTCATGAATTGCTCGTGTGGTTGGGGAGGGGAGAACATTGTTTGTCTATCACTGCTGTTCCCAAGTGGCAGACCCTGGATGTGTGCCCACAGGAGTGCAATAATGACAATGGCTGGCCTTTATCCAGCACACAATGTGTACTGGGCACTTCAGGTCTATTAGCTCATTCATCACCCAAATGAGCCAGTTGAATGTGGATGTGTGGGAGAAAGAAAAATTGGGAAAACACAAAGAGATTCAGGAAAATTTTGGAGGAGCACATTGAGGTCAGAAGTTTGGCTGGGATCAAGGATCTTAGGGCATCTTGAAGTGCCTTTCAGATATTAGCTGTCATCAGGGGTCCTCAAACTATGGCCTGCGGGCCACATGCAAATACAAATATTGTATTTGTTCCTGTTTTGTTTTTTTACTTCAAAATAAGATATGTACAGTGTGCATAGGAATTTGTTCATAGTTTTTTTTTAAACTATAGTCTGGCCCTCCAACAGTCTGATGTCAGTGAACTGGCCCCTTGTTTAAAAAGTTTGAGGACCCCTGTGTCAAATAAATAGTTGGACATCAGCAATAATGTCCAGTTTGTCTCCCTCATCCACTCTTATGCCCCTAAGGCCCTGGATAGTGACTGATGGGTAAATGGTAGGAGTCCATTACACATTACCAGAATCAATAAATGAACAATCCTATCCTGGACATTCATATATAATATTTCTCAGTCACTGAAAAAATACAGAGATGCCACAAAGTTGTCATGACTGCAGGGGGCCTTCTGAACCCATTTGTTTTTGTAAGTCACATCAGAACCTTTCTCCAGCATTCATGCTGTACGCATTTTTCGAACTAAATTAAGTTAAACATGAAAGTGCATGGGTGATATTGAAGCCTAGCTGGCAACACTCGGCGAGACTCCTGCCCCCAATTCCTCAATAATAGAGACGGGACTGGAGTCCTTCAGTCAGGCAAGAAGTTCACATACTAGTCAAAATTAGGGACATGTACAAATAGAACAAAGGAACCGCTTAAGCAGTGAGTAGTGATGGTGGAAACACTAATCTGAGACAAAAGTCAGGGTTTCAGGACTCCTACTTCTTCCTGAACAGCTATGGATAATATCATAACACCCATGTTGAGTTGCTCTCCAGAAAGTAAGGCACCCATTAGAGAGAAGCTGTGGACAACAAAGCAGGAAGCATTTTTATTAGTAGATTCAAATATAGCTTTTAGTTTTTGTCTAATGAGAAGTCAAAAGTTGACACACTTAGACTGAAAGAGCAATGTTTCAGTATTTTTATGTGTTTGTTTTTGCAATGATTTAGGTATGTAATAACTAGGTAACTAGGATTGAGCTTTTAGTTAGACTTTTAAACCTTCCTGAAAGTCATGACTCTGCTATGAAGGGAAGTAGAGTATTTACCCCAGATGTGCCTTTTAGGATATTGGTTTTGATATCCTTATTGGAAAAAAAAGGTTTAGACCTCCCCACTAAACTGCATAGAATGTGTTTAGATGGAGGACAAGCTCCAGGATGGACGATCACATGGAGATGCCCAGCAAACATTCATTTACCAAATTTGCTTTGGCATCTCCATGCCAATGGCTTCCTGCCTTTTTATTTTAAAAATATATTTTATTGATTTTTTACAGAGAGGAAGGGAGAGGGAATTGAGAGTTAGAAATATCGATGAGAGAGAAACATCAATCAGATGCCTCCTGCACACCCCCCACTGGGGATGTGCCCACAACCAAGCTATATGCCCTTGACCAAAATCGAACCTGGGACTCTTCGGTCTGCAGGCCAACACTCTATCCACAGAGCCAAACCGGTTAGGGCAGTGGTCGGCAAACTCATTAGTCAACAGAGCCAAATATCAACAGTACAACGATTGAAATTTCTTTTGAGAGCCAAATTTTTTAAACTTAAACTATATAGGTAGATACATTGTTATTAACTTAATTAGGGTACTTCTAAGGCTTAGGAAGAGCCACACTCAAGGGGCCAAAGAGACGCATGTGGCTCGCAAGCCACAGTTTGCCGACCACGGGGTTAGGGCAAGGTTTCCTGCCTTTTGAGGCCTCAAACCACAACCCTCTGTCTCCCTTAGCTTCAGAATGACATACAAGCCTCCACTACCCAATGCTTCTTTTGTTCTCTATTCTTATAGCCCCAGAATATTTGTTCTTATACCAGACTTTGTACATTGTCTCCTGTTAATCTTTCTGCTAATTTGATTTTTAGCCCAGATATAAGAATTTAAAAGATGAGAGGAAGATTACCTTTTCTTCCCATAGCTGGATGTTATGATTTCTAGTTAAAATATAAATAGAAAATAGAACCTGGCAGATGTGATAGGAAAGAATGCAGATGTGGCCTGGAGCTTGGAAACTAGTCAGTGAAACAGGTTGCAGGAGATATTGTGCTCGAGATATTGAGCAAGATGTTGTCTGCTAAGCACAAGATGGATAGATGTTTTCTGCTCTTAGAGTAACATCACCAACCCAACCCCAAAATGGGTTGCAGAACTTTGGGTTGTCTGCACGAAGGAAGACCTCTAGGCCCCAATAACCACAGACCTCAGCCAGGATGATGACAGAGAGAAATGTCACATTATGAGTACTTATAACTGACCAATCCTCAAAACCCATGACTCTGAACCCCAAATCTTGACTTTCCTCCCTTAAAAGACCCTAAATATAAACAACTGTGAGTTTTGGTCTTTGAGCATCAGCTGCCCCATTCCTCTTCATTGGTACCTTTGTAATATGTGCTTTCTTTCCTTTCACTACAACCTGGTGTCAGTCACCTGGCAAACAGGGTGGACATCAAGGTGGACAACAATATGAATAGACTTACAGGCTTGTACCTCCACTGCTCCTGGGATCAGAACCACTGCCTCAGGCCTCGTTCTGTGAGAACAGAGAGGAGTAAAAGGGGTGAAGGTGGACTCTGAAGGTGAGAGAGTTCTTAGTGAGAGAGGGGAGTGAAAGTAAAGTCTTCTCAAACTCCCTGAGCACCTAATACAGGCAGATCACTGACAATATCATAATTACTTCTAGCATCACCCTGCCAGGTAGTTTTTATATAAGCTAAAGGTTTTGTTTTTGTGTTTTTTTCCCCATCAACTACCAATTCTCCAATGGGTTGTCCTACAATTAATTTCAGTTCTGACACTAACTATCTGAAGTGGGTGCACACCCCATAGGTTCAAGGCTCAGTAACATCAGACTCCATCACAAATGGGGTGACCAGGTAACACAAATTTTGGACTCGTTAACTCAAGGTTTGGGGGTTCCCATGACCCCCTGATGCTCTATAATTATCTAAAAAAACTCACACAGTACTCAGGAAGGAATTTACTTACTATTACTGGTTTATTGTAAGTATACAATTTAGGAATAACTAAATGGGAGAGACTGGCAGATCAAGGCATGGGGAGAGGTGTGAAACTTCCATTTTTTTCCCCTGAGCGCCCAGCCTTCCAGTATCAACACAAAGTTTTCTGAACCACTTGTTTAGGGTTTTTATTGGAGGTATCCTTATGTTGGCATAATTGATGAAGTAATAGGCCATTGGTAATTATCTCTAGCTCCTCTCTCCTCCCAAGAGGTTAAGGGGTTGGGCTGTGTGAATGAAAAAGGGGCCATACACTCAACTTCATAAGCTCAGGATAGGCCTGTGTGTGGGCCTTACAAACTCAGAAACCTGAAGTAACCTGATAGGATGGTCTGAAAATAAAAACTTACAAACTTTAAGTGAGTCATGGTGGGTAATCATGTGCTAGGTTGCTATCTTTTCTCACAAATGTTAGTCTTTACTTTAACTGAGTCCATCCATTGACTTTTTGCATCTACAATAACATACCTTTGGAATGTCAGGGTAATTTTCTTTTTCCCAAACCCCACACAACTCCAGAGCAGGCAGGACAACACTTGTCAATGTTATTGTTATCATGCTAATTGTTTACTGCTAACTATCTTATACCAACCAATATAAAAGAAGTATGCGTTGATTGGTTTTACTTTTTATCTAATCCCAGAGATTCTCCCTATGCCTTGCTGTGTTTTCCACCACCTCTCTAATCTTTGACCAATGGATTTCCTGTCACTCCTTTCCCTTCTGTAGATTGCAAAGTGTGTAGCAGATGTTCTACTGTCTAAATATAACCCTGGAAAATCATTCCATGAACCCCAAGGCCATTTCCTACTTCCTTTAGATCCATTTTAAAGACAATAATTGAATTTTACCCAAGTGACACCATCTTAGGAATACGAATATGTGTTACTTATGATTTGTATGTTATTCTCACTAGGTTGAGGCATTTACCTGAAGGAGAGCAACAGTTAAAAAGGTAAATTATTATTAGGGGAAAATTAACACCTATTGGGGAATTCCCTATGAGTTACAGTGACTTAAGGACACATTTCATCATTCAAAAAATACAATTCATTTCTAATATTTGGCCTATTCTACTAGTATTTTTTATTGGACCTATAACTCTAGTTCTCTGGAATGGTGTAATATACAAATTATATAATTAAAACTCAACTAGGTAAATTTTCAGAAGCTTTTAATCTTCCTTGGCTAAAGCCATCCTTATGGTTCTTCTCAACCTGGAATCTCCTTTTTTTGGTAAACATATCGCTTTTCGTTTCATTAAATAGTCACCAGTAACCCCATGCATCTAGATTAAGAGACATATGAACCAACCTTAAGAAAAGGAGACATTCTGTATTATTATGAAGAACTTATTAACCAGCTGATAGGGACAGATAAATTAGTGACATTTATTTACAGGAGTGCTCTCAACACATGAAGACTTCAAAGACCATGACTTATTTTTCAATTGGAAAAGACATCAATCAAAGACTCCCCAACATTGTTTGAAGGGACCTTATCAGGTGCCCAACTACAAATGGACATCTGCCCTGTCTCTGACACTTGCCTCTACCTACAGTGAACAAAGACTTTTTGAGACTGAGAGGTCACTGACATCAGAGATTGAGAGCTATCCCAAGACACCGAGAAGGCCTATATAACTACAAATTGATTATCTTTTCCTGTCTGTGAATATTAGTGATAATGATAATTACACACTTGTCCTTTGGACTTTTCTCAAACATTGTATATATAGCCCGATTTTTAATAATGACTAAAAGTGTATATAGTAACTTTTGTATTATTAATAATATTTTTTATCTTTTCTCTTTTTGAAACAGGATAATAAGAAGCATGGAAAATTCCTTGGCAAGTGGAATTAGGCAACTGAGACAGACAGCTGAACAAACTGGCCAAGCAATTTACAGCCAGATACAGAATCAGGTTGGAGAGCCCCGGGTGCCTAGTAATGGGCAAAACTGGCTGCAAAGAGGCCTTTCCTTCCCTGTAATATTGCTGATAATGAGGCTTAGACTGCCTGCCCTGGCACTGACCTATTATTAGAGACTATGACCTTTAAAAAGGACATCTGGGAAAGCTGATGAAAATTTTATTGAGACCTCCCCTGAGACCTCCTCTAAATCCGCACCTTTGGAAAGTAAATAAAATCGCTCAAGAAAAAGAAGCCGGTGTGTGCCCTCCTTGTGCCCCCCTCCCCCCAAACTCCTTTTTGAGTGACTTTTCTTTCTTTTAAACTCTATGAGGTCCCCATGCAATGTGCAACCAGGGGAGCAATGGGCAGCAGCAGCTTGTCCGGGACTAATCCCATTGACCTGTCCCCCAAACTTTTTTACTCTAACTTTCCCGTGAGCTGTCAGCAGCCCCACCTAGACTCAGTTCATTTCCATGTTTCTAGAGAGTCCAAACAGCCCTGTCTAATCCCCTACTGCCTCTAGCCTAAGCCCTTCCTTATTTCAGTGTTCCAAGCTTTAAAAAACATACTTTCAAAATCACCTGAACTCATGTTGTGAAATCTTTCTTGCACCAAGTCAAGAACCCACACACTGCAGGCTGGCCTTAAGCAAATCTGTTCAGCACCTGACTCCCTTTCTGGTAACAGTTTGAAATTTAGAAGGAATGGTATTGCAAAGGAAAGGAATGTGTTTGTTTTTAAGAGAGTTTAAAAGTAAGTAGTTTTTTCTAATCAGTTGGTTATTTTAAAAAATGTTTTTATTGATTTCAGAGAGAGGAAGGGAGAGGAAGATAGAGAGAGAAACATTAATGATGAGAGAGAATCATACATAGATTGGCTGCGGAGGATGGAGCCCAAAGACTAGGCATGTGCCCTGACTGGGAATTGAACTGTGACCTCCTGGTTCAAGGGTTGATGCTCAACCACTGATCCACACTGGCTGGCCAAGTTGGTTATTTTTTTATTTTATTTTATTTTATTAAGATTAAAAGCACTTTTATGCTTTTAAAAAATTAATTTTTTATTGTTTAAAGTATTAAATGAGTTTCCTCTTCTCTCCATTGACCTCTCCCCAGCTGCTTCCACCCACCAGCACATGCCCTCACCCCCCTACTGTCTGTGTCCATTGGTTATGCTCATATGCATGCATACAAGTCCTGTGGTTGATCTCTTAGCCTCTCATCCCCTGTCTTTCCTCATAGGTTGGACAGTCTAGTCTGCTTGATGCTTCTATGTCTCTGGTTCTATTTTTGTTCATCACTTTATGTTGTTCATTATATTCCACAAATGAGTGAGATCATGTGATATTTATTTTTCTCTGACTGGCTTATTTTTCTTACCATAATGTTCTCCAATTCCATCCCTGCTGTTGCAAATGCTAAGAATTCCTTCTTTTTTACTGCAGCGTAGTATTCTATTGTGTAGATGTACCACAATTTTCTAATCCACTTGTCTGCTGATGGGCACTTAGGCAGTTTCCAGATCTTAGCTATTATAAATGGTGCTGCTATGAACATAGAGGTGCATATATCCTTTCGGACTGGTATTTCTATTTACTTTGGATATATTCCTAGAAGTGGGATTACTGGGTCAAATGGAAGTTCCATTTTTAATTTTTTTCAAATAATTATAACCGATATTTATTAAACCCATTCTTTTTTTTAATTGTTTTATTGCTTAAAGTATTACAAAGAGTATTACACATTTCTCCTTTTTCTCCTTAAAATTACTACTTACTTTTAATTGTTCCTTGACAATCCCCTGGCCTCCCCTACCCCCCAGTGTCTTATGTCCATGGGTTATGCTTATATGCATGCATACTAGTCCTTCTGTTGATCTCTTACCCCCCATCCCACACCCCCAACCTTCCCAGGCCTTCCCACAGTAGTTTGACAGTCTGTTCGAGGCTATTCTGCCTCTGTATCTATTTTTGTTCATAAGTTTATAATGGTCTTTATTATCCATAAATGAGTGAGATCATGTGATATTTTTCCTTCATTGACTGGCTTATTTCAATTAGCATAATGCTCTCCAGTTCCATCCATGCTGTTTCAAATGGTAAAAATTCCTTATTTTTATAGCAGCATAGTATTCCATCGTGTAGATGTACCAAAGTTTTCTAATCCATTCATCTACTGATGGGCACTTAGGCTGTTTCCAGATCTTAGCTATGGTGAATTGTGCTGCTAAGAACAAAGGGGTGTATATATCCTTTCTGATTGGTGCCTCTGTTTTCTTGGGATATATTCCCAGAAGTGGGATTACTGGGTCAAATGGGAGTTTCATTTTTAGTTTTTTGAGGAAACTCCATATTGTCTTCCATAGTGGCTGCACCAGTCTGCATTCCCACCAGCAGTGCACGAGTGTTCCTTTTTCTCCGCATCCTCTCCAGCACTTGTCATTTGTTGATTTGTTGATGATAGTCATTCTGACAGGTGTGAGATGGTACTTTGTTGTTTTGATTTATATCTCTCTGATGATTAGTGACTTGGAGCATGTTTTCATATGTCTCTTGGCTTTCTGAATGTCCTCTTTTGAAAAGTGTCTATTTAGATCCTTTGCCCATTTTTTATTGGATTGTTTATCTTCCTTTTGTTAAGTTGTATGAGTTCCCTATAAATGTTGGAAATTAAACCGTTATCAGTGATAACATTGACAAATATGGTCTCCAATGCAGTGGGCCTTCTTGTTGTTTTGTTGATAGTTTCTTTTGCTGTGCAGAAGCTTTTTATTTTGATGTAGTCCCATTAGTTTATATTCTCCTTAGTTTCCAATGCCCTAGGAGCTATATCGGTGAAGAAATTGTTTTGGCATATGTCTGAGATTTTGTTGCCTTTGGATTCTTCTAGTATTTTTATGGTTTCCGGTCATACATTTAAGTCCTTTATTCATTTTGAGTTTATTTTTGTGTATGGTGTAAGTTGGTGTTCTAGTTTCATTTTTTTTTGCATGTATCTGTCTAATTTTCCCAACACCATTTATTGAAGAGACTATCTTGACTCCATTGTATGTTCTTGCCTCCTTTGTCAAGTATTAATTGAGCATATTGGTTCGGGTTGATTTCTTGGCTCTCTATTCTATTCCATTGATCTATATGTCTGTTCTCGTGCCAGTACCAAGCAGTTTTGAGAACAGTGGCTTTGTAATACAGCTTGATATCTGGTATTGAGATCCCACCTACTTTGTTCTTTCTCAGGATCGCTGCAGCTATTCGGGGTATTATTTTATTCCAGATGAATTTTTGCAGAGTTGGTTCTAGGTCTGTGAAATATGCCATTGGTATTTTAATGGGAAGTGCATTGAATTTATAGATTGCTTTGGGTAGTATGGACATTTTAATGATGTTGATTCTACCAACCCAAGAACAAGGTATGTTCTTCCATCTCTTTATGTCTTTCTCTATCTCTTTTTTCAACTTCCTGTAGTTTTCTGAGTAGAGGTCTTTTACCTCTTTAGTTAAGTTTATTCCTACGTATCTTAATTTTTTTTTGGTGCAATGGTAAGTGGGATTGTTTTTTAGTCTCTCTTATTGTAAGTTCACTATTGGTGTATAGAATGCCATAGATTTCTTGGTGTTAATTTTGTATCCTGCTTCATTGCCGAATTCATTTATTAGATCTAATAGTTTTTTGATGGAGTCTTTAGGGGTTTTTATGTACAATATCCTGTCATCTGGGAATAAGGACAGTTTTACTTCTTCATTTAAAATTTGGATGCCTTTTATTTCTTCTTTTTGTCTAATCGCAATGGCTAATACTTCCATTACTATATAGAACAGGAGTGGAGAGAGTAGGCATCCTGTCTTGTTCCTGTTCTTAGGGGAAATGGTTTTAGTTTTTGCCCATTGCGTATGATGTTGGCTTAGGGTTTATCATATATGGCTTTTATTATGTTGAGTTATGATCCTCCTATTCCCACTTTGCTGAGAGTTTTTATCAAAAATGGGTGTTGGGTTTTGTCAAATGCTTTTTCTGAATCAATTGATATGACTATGTGGTTTTTATCTCTCAATTTGTTTATGTGATGTATTACGTTTATTGATCTGCAGATATTGTAACATCCTTGCATCCCTGGGATAAATCCTACTTGGTCATGGTGTATGATCTTTCTGATGTACTGCTGGATCCAATTTTCTAGGATTTTGATGAGGATTTTGGCATCTATGTTCATGAGGGATATTGGCCTGTATTTCTCTTTCATTGTGTCTTCTTTATCTGGTTTTGGTAATTGGGTTATGCTGGCTTCATAGGATGAGTTTGGAAGTGTTCCTTCCTCTTGAATTTTTTGGAATAGTCTGAGGAGAATAGGTTTTAGTTCTTCCTTGAATGTCTGTTAAAACTCCCCTTTGAACCCGTTTGGCCCTGGACTTTTGTTTGCTGGAAGCTTTATGATGACTGCTTCAATTCCTTCCATAGTTATTGGCCTATTGAGATTTTTAGATTCTTCCTGATTGAGTTTTGGAAGGTTGTATTTTTCTAGGAATATGTCCATTTCCTCCAGGTTGTCTAGTTTGTTGGAGTCGAGTTGTCCGTACTATTTTTTAACATTCATTTGTATTTCTGTAGGGTCTGTTGTTATTTCACCTCTATCATTTCTGATTTTGTTTATTTGGGTCCTCTCTCTTTGCTTCTTGGTGAACCTGGCTAGAGGTTTGTCAATCTTGTTTATCCTTTCAAAGAACCAGCTCTTGGTTTCATTGATTTTATGTATTGTTTTTTTGGTCTCTATGTCATTTATTTCTGCTCTAATCTTTATTATCTCCTTCCTTCTGCTCACCCTGGGCTTTTCTTGTTGCTTACTTTCTAATTTTTTGAGATATAGAGTTAGATGTTTTAGTACCATTTTTTTCTTGTTTATTGAAGTAGGTCTGTAGGGCTTTAAACTTCCTTCTCAGGACTGCTTTCATTGTGTCCCATATGTTTTGGATTGTTTTGTTTTCATTGTCATTAGTTTCCAGGATGTTTAAAATTTCTTCTTTGATCTCATTGGTAACCTAATCATTATTTACTAGCATGCTATTCAGCTTCCAAGTGTTTGAGTTCTTTTGGATTGTTTTTATTGTAGTTTATTTCTAATATTATGCCATTGTGGTCTGAGAAGATGCTTGGTATGATTTCAATCTTCTTGAATTTGGGGAGACTTTGTTTGTGACCCAATATGTGGTCTATTTTTGAAAATGTCCCATGAGCCCTTGAGAAGAACGTATATTCCGTGGCTTTGGGGTGACATGTTCCGAAGATGTCAATTAAGTCCATCAGATCTAATGAGTCATTTAGGATTGCTGTTTCTTTGCTGATTGTTTGTCTAGAGGACTTATCCAGTGATGTCAGTGGTGTATTAAAGTCCCCTACTATGATTGTATTGTTGTCAATCTCTCCCTTGATATCTATCAGGAGTTTTTTATGTATTTGCGTACTCCTGCATTGGGTGCATATATGTTTATCAGGGTTATATCATCTTGTTGTATTGATCCCTTTAGTATCATGAAGTGGCCTTCCTTATTTCTTATTGTGGCCTTCACTTTGTGGTCTATTTTGTCTGATATAAGTATTGCTACCCCAGCTTTTTTTTCATTTCCATTTGCCTGAAAGATATTTTTCCATCCCTTCACTTTCAGTCTGTGTGAGTCCCTTATTCTGAGGTGGGTCTCTTGTAGACAGCAAATGTATGGGTCATGTTTTTTTATCCATTCAGCCACTGGATGTCTTTTGATTGGAGCATTTAGTTCATTTACGTTTAAAGTTATTATTGAAAGGTACTTGTTTGTAGCCATTTCTATTTTTTGTGCCTGTTTTCTTTCTGAGCTTTTTATTTATTCTTTTTATACCAGTTCCTTTGTCATTTCTGGCATTTCTGGCTTGGTGGGGATAAACTCCCTTAGCTTTTTTTTGTCTGTGAAGCTTCTTATTTCCCCTTCGATTTTGAATGATAGCCTTGCTGGATAGAGTATTTTTGGATTCAGTAATTTTCTTTGCATCACTTTGTAAATTTCCATCCATTCTCTTCTGACCTGATGTGTTTTTGTTGAGAATTCATTTGATAATCTAATGGGAGGTCCCTTGTATGTAACTTTCTGTCTCTCTCTTGCATCCTTTAAGATTCTTTCTTTGTCCTGAACATTTGCCATGGCAATTATGATGTGTCTTGGTGTGGGTCTTTTTGGGCTCAGCTTGTTTGGGACTCTCTATGCTTGTGTGACCTTTTTCTTCCCCACCTCAGGGAAGTTTTCTGATATTATTTCTTCAAATAGATATTCTAACTCTTGTTTCTCTTTCTGTTGTTCTGACACCCCTATTATTTGTATGTTGTTTTGTTTCATGTTGTCTCATAGTCCCCTTAGACTCTCCTCCTGTCTTTTAATTTTTTTTCTCCAATTGCAGTTCAGTTTGGGTGTGTTTTGCTACCCTGTCTTCTAATTCGCTAATTCGGTCCTCCGCTTCTCCTAGTCTACTGTTGAAACTTTCAATGGTGTTTTTTATTGCAGCTATATCACTCTTAATTTCTTCTTGGTTCTTACATAAGTTATTGATTTTTTTCATCCATTTATTTTTGATTCTTACATAAGTTGTTGAGTTTTTCATCCGTTTCTTCTTGATTCTTGCATAAGTTGTTGATTTTTTCCTCCATCCGGTTTATGCATTCTAGGCCCCTTAATCTGAATTCTTTTTCTGTCATGCTGCATTCCTCTGTTCCACTTAGCTGCTTTTCTGGTGAGTCCTCCTTTTCTTTCCTTTGGGGGTTTCTTTGTCTACCCATGCTTGATCTCACTGACAGATCTAGATGTTGAGTCATTCAGGGGCTGCTCCTTGGGTGGCAGTGGCTCCTTGGGCTGTGGTTGCTCCTCAGGCGATTGTGGTAGCAGCTGCTCCTCAGTTGGCAGCAGCTCCTCTGGTGGGTGCAGTTCGCAGCTGAGGTGGCTCCTCTGGCTGGTGGGGGAAGGCTTCACACACAGCTGCTGTTCCTCAGACAGAGGGTGTGCTGATCATGAGGCTGCTGTTCCTTGAATGGGGGCTGGCTGTACACTGCTGTTGTTCCTCTGATGTGGTGGGCTGCTTGTGGGGCTACTGCTCCTTGGACTTGGACAGGTTGATTGCAAGTCTGCTGCTCCTCGGACAGGGTTGGGCTGCTTGAGAGGCTGCTGCTCTTTGGACAGGAGTGAGCTGCACACGTGGCTGCTCCTCCTCGGACGGGGACGTGCCACTCACCAGGCTGCTGCTCGTTGGACAGTTGCAGGATGTTGTGGCTCTGCTCCTTGGACCGGTGTGTGTTACGCAGGGCTGCCGCTCCTCAGACGTGGGTGGACTGCTGCTGCTCCTCGAATGGGGATAGCCTGCTCACAGAACTGCTGCTCCTTGGGTGGGGTTGGGCTGCTCACACAGCTGCTCTTCCTCGGATTGGGCAGGCTGCTCGTGCGGCTGCTACTGCTTGGACGAGGGCAAGATGCTTGTGCAGCTGCTGCTCCTTGGACTAGTGCTGGATGCCGGCTGTGCACATCTGCTGCTCCTCGGATGGAGGCGGGCTGTGCAGGACTGCCGCTACTCAGACGTAGGTAGACTTCTCATGTGGCTGCTGCTCCTTGGACAGGTCTGATTGCTCGCGTGGTTGCTGTTCCTCAGAGAGGGAAGTGGGACGCTCGCACAGCTGCTGCTCCTTGGACAGGGGCAAGCCACATGAGGCTGCTGCTCTTAGTTCTGAGGCAGGCTGCTCATGGGGCTGATGCTCCCTGCACAAGAGTGTGCCACTCACATGTCTGCTGCTCAAGTGGTTGAAAAAATGTGAAAAGAAGTAAGAAATAAAGGAACAAACAAAATACACACAAAGGAGAACAAAGAAAAAAGCAAAAAAAGCAAAAAAATTAATAATAAATTAATAAAAATTAAAATTTTGAAATGTCATTCCTTTGGCTGGCTTAAGATCTCAGTTTTCTGGAATGTCTGATTTTTTTTTTCTGTTGCTGGGACTGACTCCATTTTTAATGTTTTGAGGAAACTGCATACTGTTTTCAATAGTGGCTGCACCATTCTGCATTCCCACCAGCAATATAAGATGGTTCATTTTTTTTCCACATCCTTGCCAGCACTTGTGATTATTGATTTGTTGATGATAGCCATTCTGAAAGTTTGAGATGTTATCCCACTGTTGTTTTGATTTGCATTTCTTAGATGATTAGTAACTTTGAGTATGCTCTCAAAAGTTGGTTATTTTTGAATGACTAAAAAGAGATAAACCAAGAAGAACAAGGGAAGATGTGGAAGGTTAGTGGAAAGAAATGTTGAGAAAGATATTTTGTGTATGAATGGTAGAACCTGATTATGGGAATATGCTTACACCTTAACCTAGCAAGGACTACTAACTTTATTAATTAAGATAGAAGCTTTACAAACAAGGCTCTCTATAACTGCTGCTGAGACAGGAAATTTTCTGATTAAATTCTTACTGTCTTCCTTGACTTTGGAATGTTTAGATGGTAATTGTAATTTATAGCATTGCATTCTTACAGCCTTGTTTCTGCATAAACCTTAAGATTATAGCTTTCAATTGCAAACTAGCAGGAATGAGATTAATAATGAATAGCACTTCAGTGTTTTCAATGGGGAATATATGGGCCATAGTAAATGAGAACCCATCTAATGGTCAAATTGTAATAACTGAAAAGTTGTATAGTTTGTCCTCAAACTATGAGTAAATGTCATACTAGAGGCAAAATACAGAGAGCAAACCTTGGATTATAGGTTAGAAATAATCCAGAGTGTTTTTCTTAGTGAAGGCCCATGGAACCTGCCTGCTTTCCACTTACCTGCTTTTCACTTTTGAGAAAATTAATCCTTGACTTTCATTCAACATTACAGTGTTGGCCAGAAGTGGGCAAACTACGGCCTGCGGGCCAGATCCGGCCCGTTTGAAATGAATAAAACTATTAAAATAAAAGACCATACCCTTTTACGTAATGATGTTTACTTTGAATTTATATTAGTTCACACAAACACTCCATCCATGCTGTTGTTCCGGCCCTCCGGTCCAGTTTAAGAACCCATTGAGGCCCTCGAGTCAAAATGTTTGCCCACCCCTGGTCTTGGCCCATCCCCAGTGGTCCACTGTTCAGCAAGACAAACGCTTACAATAAGGCTTCCTAGGAATGAGCCTTCCTAACTCCATGGGAGCATATTATCCAATTAAAATGTTGGTCATTAATGCATCCTTTAGATTGACTTATGACCAAAATTTAAAGTGTTGACATAAAAGGGCAACATACTCAACCTGACAAGCTCAGGGGAGGCCTGCGGTGGGATTTACAAACTCAGAGACTTACAGTAAGCACATAGGATGGTCTGAAATGAAAATTTTCTAAACAAAAGTGAGCCATGGTGGGTAGTCATGTCTAGGCCAATGCTTCCCTAACAAAGGTCAATCTTTAGTTTAATTGAGCCTGTCTACAATAGCATACTTTTGGAATGTTTGTGTAATTTATTTATTTCCAGACTTCCTACTGCACTGTGCAACCCCTCATTGTTATTGTCATCATGTTAATTGTTAACTGTTAATATTCTGTACCCACCCATGTAAAATTAGTATGTGTCTACTTGTTTTACTTTTTATTGAATCTCAGAGATTTCCCCACTTTGATTTATCCTGCCTTCTAATATTTTACCAATGGATTTCATGTAACCCCTTATGCCTTCTGCTTTGCTTGTAATGTATAAAATAAGAAGTAAAACTCCCATTCTCTGAAGCATTTTCTCAGTCCATTGAGTTTTGGCTTTCAAGCAATTCTCATCAGTTTGGCTCAAATAAACTCATAAAAATTATCTACAGTTTTAAATACTTCTTATATTGGCAGCCAACAATTCCTACACCTTTTACTTACCCTCATCTCTTCAGGGAAATTCCAGCTTCTGAGCAAGGTTTTGTCTTTATGGTGACCTGCCCTTACCTTGCATCTCTCCAGAGGCCTGTAAGTGTTTCTTCATCATCACAAAAGACACTCTTATCAACTCTTATAAATCAGAACATTCCAAGTGTTTTTTTGTTGCTCAGTTATAAGAACCAGGAAATAACACCAAATATCTTTCTATGATATCATATAGGGAAACTGTAGATTTTTGAGATGGGTTCACTTGCCTAGAGTCCCACAGCCTGCATGTGGGCTCAGACATGCCATGTATTGGAACATGGGATTTCTGCTCGACTCCTTTCCATGTTCCCTCCGATGTCAGGTAGACTGAAAGGTTAAATATTCCATTCCTCCACCCCTTGTGATTGAGAATCCAGATGTGAATTAAACTCTGCCTCTGAGATGCACTTGTGTGAAATTTGGAAGCTGGAGAGGAGATGGGCCTATTATTTTTGCTACTGTGTTGACTGATGGGTGACCTCTGGCAGACACAGCTAATTCTTTACCTGTGGGAGGGGCTGCGCCGCATGACCTTGAAACCCAACTTCCAGTGGCAATTCTTTAACTTCCATTTCTCTAACACTTTAATAATTTTACAGGCACCTAATTCTTAGTGTGAAAGACTTTTCTACACAAATGTTTATGGAACGTTTATCTGAGACCCTGTCTCTCCTTACAAGTTAAACTCCTGGAGAGCAGGGCCCATGTATTTCCTGCTCTCTGTGGGGTTCCCAGGGCCCAGCCCTGACCTGAAACACCACAGATACTCAGTAAACACTCATTTAATTGATGAAGGAATCCATATTATGGAAGCCGGTCACCCTGTGTGACACTTGCAATCAGACCATGTTCCTTATCCACACGAAGGCCTTGGTATCAGCATGGGAGGAGGCCACAGCCCCTTTTTAAACGTTTATGTCCCAGGGCCAAGTGTTTACCCCACTTACAGTCAGGAAGGGGGACAGGAACCTCCTAACAGTGGGGGGTAGACCAGTCTGATTTCATTGCCAGAAAATCACAGCCCTCCCCACCCCTCATCTCTTCAGGGACTGGAAAGCAGCCCATTTCTGACTTTTATCACAGATCGCTAAATTGGCAGACATTCTGGGTTCTCCATCCCAGGTAGAGTTTCTACCAAGGCAGGAGGGTGCTCACCCTTACCTCAAGGGAATTAGGGGATGACTCCCCATCCCCAAGGTCCATGGTCTGGATACAGCTGCCTGTGGCCCCATAGAAACATCTCACCAGCCCCCGGTGTCTTGGGGAACAAGGGAACGTCCTCAGCAGATGGGAGAGGAGAACCCAGGATATGGGGGTGCTTCCATCTCAGAGGTGCTGAGGATCCCACGGGGGCCTCCCTTACCCTAACAGAGGGACTCACAGAGTCCCCAGGTTGACACTCCATGTGGAGCTGCTCCAGAACCTGGGCCACTTGGGGAGGCCTAGAGCAGATGACAGACAGGGACACGGGGGACTGGATGCAACATCCCAATGTTATGATGGAATACATAGAGGGCAGTTTGGGGATCAACTATCCAGGCCAGTACTCTTTCCCAAAAGAGCCCTCACCAGTCCCTGGATTTGAAAACCTGGAATAGCACATCCTCCTGAAACAGCACATACACCAGAGGGGACAGCTCCCCCGATACTGGATTCATAATACTCTGGACAAAGCCAGTCCTCTCATTGGCCCAGCCTGGCCTGGGATGCAGTCAGGAGACATGAGACACACTGGACCAAGCTCGGGATGGATGGCTCATAGTCTAGAGGTCAGAGCTCACCTCTTTCCAGGGCTCCCAGTGAGCTCCCACCATATGAAGCCTGGTCAGCATTCCTAGTGCAGTACCTGACATTGTCTGCAGGTCTCCTTTTGCCTTCCAGGGGGCGATATTGAGAAGCACCTACAAAACACAGGAAATCCACACTTGAACTGGGCTTTGGATATGCAGGTGCAGAAGAAGACCTATTTCCATTCCCTGACTAACAGATTTATTTTGGCCCCTTTGTCATGCCTCCGCCATCCCACCTGCTCTTTCCAGAAACTGTGAATGAAAAGGGGGCTGTGCAAGAAACCCGATAAGCCCAGGGGGCCACATGAGAGGCCTGACAAGCTCAGTGACGCTAACTGGGCAGGTGATGTCAGGTAGTCAGGTCACAGGCCTACAGCTTCCTTTGCAACTGTCAGACTTTACCTCAAGTGAGCCCTTTCCCTGTTCGTATGCATCATGGATAACATACCATTGACATCACATACCTCCAGCAAATTTTCTTTGCTAAACCCATTGAAAGCAGAGTTTGTGGCACCAGAATACAAGCCCCCAGAGCGCTCATGTTGCCTGGTTCCCTGCAAGCCTCTGTACCTGCTGGAAATGTTAACTGTCCTGGACCCTCCAATGTCAAAATAATACGTTTTCTCCATTTTGCTTTTTATTTATTTCTAGAGATTTCCCTGCTATGCTTTTCCTCACTTTCCAATGGATTTAATGCAACTTTTTTCATGTTATCCTTTGATTATCATGTAAAAAATAAGCTACAAAACTGCTGTTCCTCTCAGGATTTGAGATCTTGCTTGCAGTCATATGACATCAATTCAGCTGAAATACTCATAACAATCCTCCACAGGTTTGGACATTTCTGACCTTGACAGGGACAAGGGGAAGCTGCTTTTTCAGGGATCTTTAAGCTGCTCCCCAACTCATAACTGGAATCACAAATGGTCAAGGCAAGGTGACCTCAAAAAAGTCCCCCAGGTAGAGGACAGTGGCTGCCCGAATAGTCAGGGAGGACATGGAGAGGGTCAACCAGCAAAGAGAGGGAGTGTCTCCTTGAAAAAATTCCCCAAGGACCCTGGAGCCCACAGGCACCTGAGCTCCCACCACAGTCCTTGCTTCACACCTTAACCTTCACACCTGGAGACTGCAGGTCCTTGTGAGACCCATTATGATGGAGTCTCTGCCTCTGGAAACAACCGCAAGGCTGGTGACAACCTGAGATAGAGGGAGGCTTCCCCTCTGCACTCATCACTCAGCTGACGCCTTCTCACCCCCAGTCACCTCTGGGGCTTTCCTGCTGGGAGGAAATCCCATCTTCCCAGAACATTTGGGAACACAGGAAAGACCTGGTGCCCAGCTTGGTGTCTGTGTCACAAACAGAAATAATCCCCAGTTTGGGGCCTGTGGGGCTCCCTGTGTGGTGCTGACAGACCCAAGACCAAGATGCAGCAGGGGCCAATTCTGTTGTGAGAGGGTCAGCCTCTCAGGGGCCATGTGCCCCCAACAGCCTTGCTATAGCAAGTGGGCTCTCAAGCCAGTAAGTTTCACCTCCCCTGAGAGCTTCTCAGGTGCATAGTCTCTGGTTCACGGCACAGCTGCAGAGTCAGAATTTACATTTTAACAGGATGTGGAGACCCTCCCTGTGCACAGGAGAGTGGTAGGGTCCCCCACCCTCACATCATAGGGTTTCATCCTGGCATCCGTGTGGATGGGCTGCTGCTGAAGCAGCCTTTCTAAAAAGTCACCTGTGCATCCTAATCCTTATAAAGTTTCACGGGAGAGCCAATGCAGACCTGGGTTGACATCCCTGTGACAATTTTATGAAGTGGCCCTAGAACTCTTTTGCTGAAGGAAAATATCAAACATGCACTGACAGGGAGCTGTGGAGAATGACCAGGAACTGGACGCCTCAGGCTACTGCTTTTCTGGGCATCTGTCTGTGCATGTGTAAGATTGTGTTTGTACCTGTGTGTTGTCAGAGGCTTCACCGGTTTTCAGGGAACCAAAATACTAAAAGGGGCAACAGGCTTTGCAAAAATGAGGGTAGGGAAAGGGAGGGTTCTGAGCCCTGACTCCGCCCTCGCCCACATGACCAGGGAGGTTATCTTTCCCCAGCAGAAGGCTCAGCATACAGGCAGGAGGGACAGCTCATCCCACCAGTCTGGACAGAGGTGCCTGGGAGCCTTACTTGACATCGAGCTCTTGTCTCATAGGGTGGGACAGAGCAGGCAGCAGTCACCATGGAGTTCCCTGCAGCCTCTGCTAGCAGAGGACTTGTCCCCTGGCTGGGACTCCTAATGGCCGGTAAGGAGTGGACAATCCCTGGGAATGGAAGGGAGGTTGGGAGTCGGAGACTGGCCAAGATCTCCTAGGAAGGACGGCACTCTGGGAGGGGAGGAAGGGCTTCCCCTTGGACCTGAGTGAAAGGACAGGGGCGCAGAGTAGGATGAGAGAGAGGGCTCAGCAGCAGGAAAATCTCATCATGTGGAGAGGGCCAGGAAAACCTCAATTGCTGTTCATTTTCTGTTATTCATCACTGGGTATTGAATTTTGACAACTGACCACAGTCATAACAATTTATTTCAGGTGATATCAGAAACATTTTAACCAGGGTCACTAAACATTGTCCCCACCACCAACTACAAATATGGGCAAATACAACATGGGACGTGGTCAAGCCTGGGAACACTCATTCATGCACCCAAGGTGTTTGCAGCCTATTGTAGGTACAGGGGGCACAAGATCACAACACCCACTGCCCACATGCTTCTCACATTATACAGGGAGAAAAGAGATGAGAAGAGATCTACATGTGACATCATGTACTCACAAGTGCCCTGAAGGGCACAGAACAGGGACAGGTCAGAGAGTGAAGATAGAGGGTCTTTAGAGAACATGGTCAGGGAAGGTCTTCCAAGAAGGCCCCTGAGTGTCAACGGGGATCTGAGGGCAATGTGCAGGACAGCCACACAGAGAGGTGGGAAAGAGAATTCAAAACAAAAAGCATAGGATCTGAGGTGCTGAAGCCATGGTGGCCATGTTGCTGACCTTGAACAAGGAGATGCACACACGAACTCACACGCAGACCAAGGCTGAGAGATGAAGAGAAATGCCTCATCTCTCCATCGCAATACACTGATGAAATACTGACCAATTTCTCTCTTCTCTTCTAGTCTTCCTCTTAACCATCTGGATCCCGCCCACCACTGCGCGATTTGATATGGTCATGACCAGTGCTGTTGAAGGGCAGGATGTGATTCTATGTACCCAAAATAGGCCTCCCAATGTTACAGGCTTTATTTGGTACAGGGGATTCGTGATGAACTACACTAATTTAATTGCATATGTGTCATGGAGTTCAGGGCAATATATAAAAGGGCCCAAATACACTCGTCGAGAGACAGTAAAATTTAATGGATCCCTGATCATAAGAAACGTCACTATGTGGGACCTAGGATTTTACATCAGAGTAGCCGTCCTCAACAATTCAAAAACAGAAAAAGGATTTGGATTGCTCATTGTATACCGTGAGTGATTGCTCTCTGACCTCTAGGTGTCGGGTGGGGTGAATTCTACTTCACACACAGCACTGCCAGGCCTGGACTCTCCTTCATCCCCCTCTGCATCATGTCCCAGGTTGGGTTTTGGCATTTAGTGCAGGAAACACAGTGGAGACAAACTTCCTAAAGTCAGAGTTCCCTTCCCAGATTCCAGCCCCACATACATTCACCACAGAGTGAAGGACCACTTTGATGAGACCTGTCTCAGTCCAGGTCCCTGAACCCCTTTCCCTGATCATGTCCCTAAGATAGACCCTGCAGGGCTCTGTAAGGTCCTGGCCTGAGAGGCTCCCTGGGTTCTTCACAGAGAATCTTAGTTGGGGCAGCCCCTCTCCAGGCCCCTGTCACAATGTCCTGACTCCGGAGTCCCTGGGGAGCCTGTATGAGGTTGGGTTTTGCCTCCGGGGAAGGGCTGAGTGAGAGCAACAGTTTCCCATGTGCCAGAGTCACAAGGCTCCTGATCTGGTCACTAGTTGGGGCTCAACCCTAAGAGCCACGTCTCGGAAGAGATGGAGCCTGGTCCTTCACCTGAGACTGTGTGTGGAGAGCACAATTGGAAGAACTCCACAGATTATTAGCTGACTCTTCTGGGGAACTTAGGAGAGTCTAGGGAAAGGTCAGCATACCATGGGAGGAGCAGGAGAAAAGATGCCCCTGGCAGCTGCTCATCCACCAGGGATCAGCCCAGGGGATTCTCTCGTGAAGTTCATCAATAACAAATGCCTCTTTTTGAGCAGTTTTCCTTCCCAATATTTATGTCAGATACTGTGAATATTTTATGATTAGTACATTGTCAGCCTGGCAGACAAATATTCATTTTCCTTCACTGAGGGGAAAGTGAGGCACAGGGAGATACAGTCCCTAAGCTGAATCACAAAGTCCATGAGAAATTGATCTATGTCATTTGAGGTCTATCTGCAGCCATAGCTCCATCTTTTCTTCTAATCCCAGTGGCCTTATTAGATGTCTTTGGATCTATAGATCAATCATTGGTTCATTTCCTTCCTTCTTAGGGGTCTTCAGCTAAGAGGGGTAGATTTGGTCAGGGGAGTGAAGTCAAATTTAGAATTAATGAATTTTTACTGTGGAACCAAATTACCCTCAGTACCATCAAAGTCAGGGCTGAGATCTTTGAGGAAGGAGCATGCCCCAGGTCTCAAGCCCACGCTCAATCATTCTCACCCACTATTTCTTCACAGGGCCAGAGAGTGTGCCCACACTCCTAGCCAGCAACACCACAGTCACAGACAATGAGGATGCTGAGGTCCCAGATGAGATCTTCATCAACTGGTTATTCATTGCTGATAGTCTGCGGCTCAAGGAGAGGATGAAGCTGTCCTAGGACCAGAACCCTCACCATAGACGCTGTCAGGAGAGAGGATGCTTGGAACTACCAGTGTAAAGTCTCCAACCCCATCAGCTGCACTGAAAGTGCGCCTGTAGAGTTAGATGTCAATTACTAGTGATCCTCCTCTCCTCCCCTATGTTCTTAAACTAAAAAAAAATGCACCTAATAGATTTCTTGCAGTGGTGGAAATTGCTTAGAAGACTTGCTTTGAATCAATAAAACTAAAAAATGTGAGCTGGCATTGTCACTATTATTGGCATAAGGTAACATTCCACATTGGACCCCATCTCTGTTGGTCTCATTTGCATCATCTCCACAATGGAGGGGACACCATGTGCTTCACAGGAGGGGCAGTCATTGTGTGATGACTGGCAGGAGTAAGAGATAAGCTCACAGGAACATGAACTCTTTTCCATTCCAGGGAGTCCTGTTGAGGGTGCCTGGACACTTGTGACGATGGGAATAGGCAAGAGAACACTTCTGTGAGATGCAACAGTGACACTGTCTCCATGTTTGACTACTTCCAAAAATTACTAATGCCTTCTGGAGTATTCTTATGGTTATAGCAATAGATTTATTTGCATGAATTCAGTAGCACTCTGTACTCTTTGTTGATAGAATAGAATTGAGAATGATGGTAATGCAACCATGGCTTAGCAAATGTCCTAGTTCAAACTGATGCCCACAGAATTATAAATGACCTCACCTTTTATGGAGCTAATTTTGACCTGATGAAGACTTGTAATCTGTTTGAGAGGAGGGCATCACCCAAAGCTAGAGAGACTTCAGGTGAAGTGTGAGGGTGAGGCCACCTAAGCTCAAGGGGCTGTTAAATCTCCAATCTCAGCTTTCATAAGAAAGCCTGCATCAGAGCAAACTATGATGTGAATGTGAGTCCTCTGCACTTAGGTCACTAAGCAGAAACCAGCCATGTTGGAGGATGGAAAATACTCTTCTTCCTTGGAGATGACATTTTATCAAAGGGAAGGTGACTGTAGAGAGAAATGTAATATCTCCATGGAAAACTCCAGAAGCACAGCCTTCTGGGAGATCAGATACCATCTCTGTTCAGTCTCTGCACTTTTTTGCATCTAATTATAAATGGCTGGGAACTTGCACTTATTTATAAATCACAGGAACTGATGGTGATGCAAACTGGGTCTTGGCTGAAAGGATTTAGTTGTTTCCCTCCACTGTGCAGAAAGCAGTTGTGTTATGAACAAGAGGCCTCATTATTGCCTCAGAGTCTCTAACCTTTCTTCCTGACTATAAGCCTCTTATGTAGAATTTTTGTTTTTAGAGCATCTCCTTTAGAAATGTAACTGCAATTTGTAATTGAAGATTCATTCTCTGTCCTTTTGAAATATACCTATGTCTCCTTAAAAGCTTCTTGCCATTCAGCTGGAGTGGTTCAGTGATTGAGCATCAACCCAAGAAACAGGAGGTCATGGTTCAATTCTCAGTCAGGACACATGCCTGTGTTTCGGGCTTCATCCCAGTAGTGATGTCCAGGAAGCAGTCAATCAATGATTCTCTTTCAACATTGGTGTTTCTATGTCTCTCCCCTTCTCCTTTCCTCTCTCTAAAATCAATAAGAGTGTACGTTTAAAAAACATAACTTCTTTTCAGTTATGATTCATATAATATCTGCCTAGAAATTTTGGGTCCATTCTGCTAAAATTTAATTCTCCTGTTTTCCGTGTTTCATTCTCTGAGGAAGAGTAGTAGCTTAACTTGGGGGGGAACATTTTAAACCAAGATGTAAAAAATCCTGCTTACCCTCACCAGTGTGGCCAAGTTGGTTGGCACTTTGTCCCAAAGACCTAAAGTTTGTATATTCAATCCTCGGTCAAGGCATTTATGGGAGGCAACTGTGTGTATGTGTGTTCCCCCACGTCCTGTGTGGTTCAGGGTTCAGGATCTGGAAGAGGAGCTGCACACAAATGAAAGAGAAGAGACAAGAGATAATTTTGAAATATTGGGGGGCCAGGCGGGCAAGTCTAACTCAAGGGAAGGAATTCCGCTGGTGCCCAGGCCTCGCCAGGCTTTTATTCAACTTTGGTTAAACATAAAACCCTTAGTCAGGTAATTGCAGTAACAGTCAGGCTATCTTAAAGGTCAGTAAATATTAGAAGGATTTACTCTGAGACTATTTGATCAGGAAATACCTTGAGCCCCCTTTGTCAGGTCAAGACAATCGGTGCATAACTCAGGCCATTGCCATGGGTTCAAGGTTCACCAGCATTCTGGGATCCTTGTTTGCACTTCTTGCTAGTGAAGACAATGGGCGGCCTCCTGCAAAACTGGTTATTTTCTCTCTCACATCTCTCTCTCTCTCATCAATAAAAACTTATCCTTGAGTGAAATTTAAATGTTACAATAATGATAACCATCCCGTTAGGATTTAATGAGTTTTATTTATCTTTTGTGTCAATCCAATTAGCAAACACAGATGCCTATGATTCTTCCTCCTGTTCTTAAAATCTCCGCAGCCTTTTATTTCAGTGGTGTTGAGGTCAGTCTCACTGCTCTATTGCATGGTCTTGAATAAGGACTCTCTTGTTTCCCTGAATTTGTCTGGCTCAAGATTTATTTTGACATCATCTACCTGTAATTAGCTGAATCTGTCATCTTACAGTGTCAATCCTCATCATATTTTCAAATTTTCCCATTTCTTTTTTTATATGGTTATAATCCTCCAAATAAATGTTGCCCACTTTTCTTCATCTCTTCTGAAGTGGAGTTCACAGCAGGAGATGGCCTGGTTTTCCAGATCATTCCCAGGTTGCCTCTGAGTGGCCTTTGCACCAGACCTGAGTAGACGCGACCAAATCATCAAAAGTGTTCTCATTCTATATTCATTTTCACTGCACCTCCAAAGAACAATATCACAGAGAATTAAACAAATATTCAGTGAAAAAAGAACAACTCCAGTGAACATGCACATCCCTGCAATGTCAGCCACCTGCAAGCCTACACTGTACGACCCAGTTTCCAGCCCTCCATGACCCAGAGCTCAGGCCAGACATCAGGGTCCTCATTCTTTGTCTCATTTTTGTTGTTGCTTTGCAAACTCGATGTGCCTGGACTTACAGCGTCAGGAGCAGAATCAGGGAAATGGAAATAAATCTCTCCTCTGGTCCTCTTTTGCTTCCTGCCCATTGTGGCTTCCTGGGTATTTGGTGGAACATTTTGGAGACCTGGCCAAAGTTGGATTGTGGGTAAGCAGAAGGAAGCACAGGAAGTGGTTGTGGAGGGATGGGGTTTGTTCAGAGACAGGATGGGAAATTGTAAAGCTTGGGAGGTTTGGGGGTGTGAGACATTTTATGAGTTCAATGGCACCTGGTGGTGAAAATAGGAAGGTTCTCTATGTGTGGGTTTAGGTTGGTCTGAGGAACACGAGAAGGGCTGACCTACGTGTTGAGAAAGCAGCCACTGGAGCTGGTGTAGTGGTATTGGGGTGCCATTCCCCCAGAGCTAGATGGATGTGAGGGTGGGAAATGGGGTTCAAAGGAAGAATAAAGTCTGGAAGGCTTAGATTACTGCACTGACATTGAGACAAGTAGGGCACCAGATGTACAGGCTGACAGGGTAGGTGGTACAAACAACGGGGAACAAAAAACAGAAGGAGACAGTATACAGATGGGTGGTTTCCAGGGATAGGGGCTAGGGGATGGGAGCAACCTCTCATTGGGTGCAGAGTTTTATTTGGGGGATGAATATAGTTTAGTACTAGGTAACATGGTGGCTGAACAATATGTGGTTATACTGTCAGTAAAATGTTCACTTTAAAAAGATTAGTATCTTGTTATAAGAATTTCACCTCATAAAAATCATTATGCTCCCAGAAAGAAGCCACACCAAAAGGAGAGCATACGATGTAATTCCATGTATATATATAACATTCTAAAAAATGCAAAATAATCTATCAATAAAGACAAGATGAGTGATTGCTTGATTACTGTGGGGTGGGTTTCAGAGAGAGGGACTACAAAAGCACATGAGAAACTTTTGGGTGTCAGCACTTACCGGATTGTACACACTTACCGGATTGTACACTTTACATATGTGTGGTTTATCACTTGCCACTTATACCACAGTCAAGCTGTAATCAAGGCTTGAGGTCATGAATTGATTGTGCAGTTTGGGAAGGAAGAATGCCTTTATTATGCTATTGTTGTTCCCAGGCGGGCAGACCCTGAATGTGCAATAGTGAAAACAGCTGGCCTTTCTCCAGCACATACTGTGTACTGGGCCCTTCAGGTCTATTAGCTCATTTAATCACCCAAATGAGTCAGTTTAACTCATTTTCTTCAATTGACTTTCCCACCTCCGGGCCTTTGCACCTGCTGTGCTCTCTGACTGGACCTCTTACTCCTGCCCCCCATCAGCTCTAGCTTAGCCTGGGCTCTTGCTCGATTAGATGCATCTCTTCAGGAAAGTCTCCCTAGTCCCTCAGTCTAGGTCAGAATCCCAGTTATGTGAGGTGATGACGCTCCATACTTCACCTTTTCAAACATGATCACAAGTGTAACTTCTTTACTCATTTATCAAAGAAGACCAACCCACTGCTCACCATCTGCTGACACTGCTCTAAGCACTGGGAGTGTAGGTGTGAGACAGAACAGACAAAATCCCAGTCCTCATGGACATGGCATGCTAGTGGGAGAGTCGCCCATTAACCCAAACAGCAAGAACAGTAATAATGTGATAGTACGTTAAAGTGAAATAAGGCATGTGTGGGGTGTTTTTATTTTTTTCCATTTAAAAATGTTGGAGCAGCAAAAAGGAGGCAAGCTGGTTGGAGCAGACAGAACTGTAGATGAGAAGAGATGGAGTCAGAGAGGGAGGGGCCATAGCCAGAAATCTGGTTTCCCTCAGAGTAACCTGAGGAGCCTCTGGAGGGCTCAGAGCCCCATTGGGCGTGAGTGATCTGTGTTTAGTGATGGCATCCAATATTTAGCCTTTCTGAAGTTCCTATTTTGGGATATTGATTTCAAGCTTTTAAGAAACAAAACTCAGAAAGAATTTTTGACCCCTCCCCACGCCCCCACATTGCTGCCATAGATTCAGATGAAAAAACTTGCTTAAGAAAGGAATCAGGATGTTCACCTTAGCTGACATTCCTCAGCACCTGTGTGGCTGCTGGGTGGAGGGCAGGGAGCCCAGTGAGGAGGCAAGTGCAGTCATTCAGGTTACAGGTGAGGGTGGTCTGACTAGTGTGGGAGGAAGAGGTCAGTTTCTGTATTTGTTGAAAGCATAGATTCAAGAGAATTTGCTGAAAGACTGGATGTGGAGTGTGGGAGACAGTGAAAGAGATTCAGGAAAATTCTGGAGGAGCACATTGAGGTCAGATGTTTGGCTGGGATCAAGGATCTTAGGGCATCTTGAAGTGCCTTTTAGATATTAGTTTTCAAATAAATAGTTGGACATCAGCAATCATGTCCAGTTTGTCTCTCTCATCCACTCTTTTGCCTCTAGGTCCCTGTATAGTGATGGGTAGGTGCATAGTAGGAGTACATTACATATTTCAAGGATTGACAAATGAACAATCAGATCCTATCCTGGACACTCATACACAATATCTCTTAGTGACTGAAAAAAAACCGTGATGCCCTAAAGTTACCATGACTGCAGGGGCCCTTATAAATCCCTTTGTTTTTGTAAGTCACATCAGGACCTTTCTCCCGCATTCATGTTGTACACATTTTGGAATTAAATTAAATTAAACATGAAAGTGCATGGGTGATATTGAAGCCTAGATGGACACTCGCGGCAAGACTCTTGCCCCCAATTCCTCAACAATAGAGACGTGACTGGAGTCCTTCATGCAGGCAAGAAGCTCACATACTAGTCAAAATTAGGGACACGTACAAACACAACAAAGGAACAGCTTAACCAGTGAGTAGTGATGGCGGAAACACTAATCTGAGACATGAGTCAGGGTCTCAGGACTCCTAGTTCTTCCTGAACAGCTATGGATGATATGAATGTGACAAGTTGCTCTCCAGGAATGAAGAAATTTTTATAGTAGATTCCAATGTATCATTTAGTTTTGTTTTTCTAATCAGAAGTCAAAAGTGGACACATTTAGACTGAAAGAGCAATGTTTCCGTGTTTTTATGTTTTGTTTTGTTTTGATAATGACTTAGTTCAATGACTAGGTAACTAGGATTGAGCTTTTAGTTAGACTTTTAAACCTTACTAAGAGTCGTGGCTCTGCTGTGAAGGGAGGCGAGTGTTTACCCAAGATGTGCCTTTTAGGGTGTTGATATTGATATCGTCATTGGGGAAAACAAGGTTTAAGAACTAAGCCTTGGACTTTCCCACGAAAATGCCTAGAATGTGTTTAGATAGAGGACCACTCCAGGAGGAACATTCCCATTTGCTTTGCCATCTCTATGACAATATTCTTGCCTTTTGAAGCCTCAAACCACAACCCTCTTTCCCCCTCAACTTCAGAATGACAGATAAGATTCCACTACCCAATGCTTCCTTTGTTCTCTATTCTTATAGTCCTAGAATATTTGTTCATATATCAGACTTTACAGTGTCTCCTGTTAATCTGTCTGTTATTTTGACATTTAGCCCAGATAGAAGAATTTAAAATATGAGAGGAAGATTACCCTTTGTTCCCATAGTTGGATGTCATGATTTCTAGTTAAATAATAAATAGAAAATAGAATCTGGCAGGTGTGATAGGAAAGAATGCATATGGGACCTGGAGCCTGGAAACTAGTCAGTGAAACAGGTTGCAGGAGATATCGTGCTCGCGATCAGAGAAAGATGTTGTCTGCTAAACACAAGATGGATAGATGTTTTCTGCTCTTAAGCTAACATAACAGACCCAACCCCCATAATGGGTTGCAGGACTTTGGGTTGTCTGCACGATGGAAGACCTCTAGGCTCCAATAACCAAAGACCCCTGCCAGGATGATGCCGGGAGAAATAAGTCACATTATGAGTACTTATAGCATAACTGACCAATCTTCAAAACCCATGACTCTGAACCCCACGTCATGACTTTTGCCCCTTAAAAGACCCTAAATATAAACCACTGTGAGTTCTGGTCTTTGAGCATCAGCTGCTCCATTCCCCTTCATTGGTGTCTTTATAATATATACTTTCTTCCTTTCACTGCAACCTGATATCAGTTTACTGGCTGTCTAAGCATTAAGAGAACAGATCCCACCTCAGGGTGGACAACAATATGAATAGACTTACAGGCCTGTACCTCCACTGCTCCTGGGATCAGAACCACTGCCTCAGGCCTTGTTCTGTGAGAACAAAGAGGAGCAAAAGGGGTGAAGGTGAACTCTGAAGGTGAGAGAGGTCTTAGTGAGAGAGGGGAGTGAAAGTAAAGTCTTCTCAAACTCCCTGAGCACCTAATACAGGCAGATCACTGACAATATCATAATCACTTCTAGCATCACCCTGCTGGGTAGTTTTTATATGAGCTGAAGGTTTTGTTTCTGTTTTTTCTCATCAACAACCAATTCTCCAATGGGGTGTCCTACAATTCATTCTGATACTATCTGAAGTGGGTGCAGATCACATAGGTTAAAGGCTCAGTAACATAACTTCAGACGCCATCACAAATGGAGTGCCAATGTAACTCACATTTTGGCCTGGTTAACTTTAGATTTGGAGGTTCCCATGACCCCTCATTCTTTATAATTATCTAAAAACCCCACAAAGTACTCAGGAAAGGACTTTACTTGCGATTACTGGTTTATTGTAAGTATACAATTCAGGAATACCTAAAATGGAGATACTGGCAGACCAAGCCATGGGGAGAGGTGTGAAACTTTCATTTTTTCCCTGAGTGCTCAGCCTTCCAGAATCAACACAGAGTTTCCTGAGTCCCATGTTTAGGGTTCTTATTGGATGTATCCTTATGTTGGCATAATTGATGAAATATCTGGCCATTGGTAATTATCTCTAGCTCCTCTCTCCTCCCAAGAGGTTAAGGAGTTGGACTGTGTGAATGAAAATGGGGCCACATACTCAACCTCATAAGCTCAGGAAAGGACTATGTGGGGGCCTTACAAACTCAGAAACCTTAAGTAACCCCACAGGATGGTCTGAAAATAAAACCTTCTAACTTAAAGTGAGTCATGGTGGGTAGTCATATGCTAGGCAGGTATCTTTCCTGACAAAGGTCAGTCTTTACCTTAACTGAGCCCATCCATTGACTTTTTACATCCACAAAAGCATACATTTGGAATGTCAGGGTTATTTTCTTTTTTCCAAACCCCTCACAACCCCAGAGCAGAAAGCACAAGACCCCTCCATGTTATTGTTATCATGCTAATTGTTTACTGCTAACTAACTTATACCAACCAATATAAAAGAAGTATGGGATGATTGGTTTTTCTTTTTATCTAATCCCAGAGATTCTCTCTATGCCTTGCTGTTTTTTCTTCTACCTCTCCAATCTTTAACCACTGGATTTCATGTCACTCCTTTTCCTTCTATAGATTGCAAATGTGTAGCAGATGTTCTACTGTCTAAATATAACCCTGGAAAATCATTCCATGAACCCCAAGGTTATTTCCTACTTCCTGCCTGAAGATCCCTTTTAAAGATGGTAATTGAATTTTATCCAAGTGATACCATCTCAGGAATACAAATATGTCTTAGTTATGATTTCTATCTTATTCTCACTAGGGTTGCGGCATTCACTGAGGCATTCTCAGTGTGTGTTCCAAGTGAGAGCAACAGTTAAAATGGTAAATTATGATTGGGGAAAATTAATGACTATTACGGAATTCCCTATGAGTTAAAGTGACTGAGAGACAGATTTCATTGTTCAAAACATACAATCCATTTCTAACATTTGGCCTATTCTACTAGTCTTTTTATTGTACCTATAACTCCAGTTCTCTGGATTGGTGTAATATACAAATGATATAATTAAAAGTCAACTAGCTAAATTTTCAGAAGCTTTTAATCTCCCTTGGCCTAAAGCCCTCCTTATGGTTCTTCTCAACCTGGAATCTGCTATTTTGGTAAACACATAGCTTTTCTCTTCATTAAATTGTCACCAGTAACCCCATGTATCTAGATCAGTGGTTCTCAACCTTCCTAATGCCACGACCCTTTAATACAGTCCCTCATGTTGTGCTGACCCCCAACCATAAAATTATTTTTGTTGCTAATTCATAACTATAAATTTGCTACTGTTATGAATCATAATGTAAATATATGATATGCAGGAAGTATTTTCATTGTTACAAATTGAACATAATTAAAGCATAGTGATTAATCACAAAAACAATATGTAATTATATATGTGTTTTCTTATGGTATTAGACATCCCCTGTGAAAGGGTCGCCACCCATAGGTTTTGAACCACTGATCTAGATGAAGAGACGTATGAACCAACTTTATGAAAAGGAGACATTCTGCATTATTATCAAGAACTTTTTAACCAGCTGATAGGGACATATAAATTAGTGACATTTATTTACAGGAGTGTTCTCAGCACATGAAGTCTAAAGACCATGGCTTATTTTGTCAATTGGAAAAGACTTCAATGAAAGACTCTCCAACATTGTTTGAATGGACCTTATCAGTTGCCCAATCACAAATGGACATCTGCCCTGTCTCTGACACTTGCCTCCACCTACAGTGAACAAAGACTTCTTGAGAATGAGAGGTCACTGACATCAGAGATTGACAGCTATCCCAAGACACTGAGAAGGCCTGTATAACTACAAATTGATTATCCTTACCTACCTGTAAATATTAGTGACTAGTAGCTTGGTGCACGAAATCTATGCACATTAAAAGGAAATTAGTTGCCCTAACCGGTTTTGCTCAGAGGATAGAGCATTGGCCTGTAGACTCAAGGGTCCCAGGTTCGATTCTGGTCAAGGGCATATACCTCAGTTGTGGGCACATCCCCAGTGGGGAGTGTGTAGGAGGCAGCTGATCAATGTTTCTCTCTCATTGATGTTTCTAACTCTCTATCCCTCTCCCTTCCTCTCTGTATAAATTCAATAAATATATTTTTTATAAAATGGAATTAATTAGCAGAGATATTTTAATATTGCTATTTGCGCTTTCTCTATAACAGAAGTGTGAGAGATGAAAGGAAATTAGTAAAATGTATATGAAAATAATATATAAATTTATTAATAAATGAACAGTAACAAAAGGATATAACAACAACGGAGGCATGATATAAAAATGACAAAAATATGATATGAAAACAACAAAAACATGATATGAAAACAACAAAAACATGCTATAAAAACAACAGTGATGCAAACAATGACTGATAAAGTGATTAAACTTATTCTATTATCTCCCTGTACACCACATTAAGAGTGAAAACACTTTCAGAGTGCTTGACTAATTTCCCTTGTGATGAAGTACTTAGAACTTTAACTGTAACATTACATGCTCTTCAAACTTGAGAGAAAGCAACATATAACTGACCATGTGCAAAAACGGGTTCAGGTAGGAATATACCTAGTCTGTCTAGAGTTTGTCCTTGTGATTTATTAATAGTCATCACAAATGCTGGCATCACGGGAAACCGTCGTTGAATCAATTTAAATGGGATGCCAGTGTCAGATGGTGACAAATTAATTCTTGGAATCAGAACAGCCTCTCCCTCTGCAGATCCTGTTAATGCTTCAGCTTTGATAATGTTAGGTTGTAATCTTTTGATAATAAATCTTGTACCATTACAAAGACTCCATTTACTATTGATATTTCTCAATAGCATGATGATTGCACCCACTTTCTTTTTTTTTTAAAATATATTTTATTGATTTTTTAGAGAGAGGAAGGGAGAGAGATAGAAAGCCAGAAACATCGATGAGAAAGAAACATCGATCAGCTTCCTCCTGCACATCTCCCACTGGGGATGTGCCCACAACCCAGGTACATGCCCTTGACCGGAGTCGAACCCGGGACTCTTCAGTCCGCAGGCCGACGCTCCATCCACTGAGCCAAACCGGTTTCGGCCTGCACCCACTTTCAATTTTAATTTATGACATGGCATTCCCGAAAGAGTAATAAATGCTATTAAGAAATTTGATAGGAAAGTTTTCCTTTTCAGCATCATCTGTGGAATCAATGGAATCATCCCTCAAATATGTGTGAAAATCTCCAACGAGTATATCCAAATTTTCTTCATTTAATTTTTGAACATGCTCAAATTTTGGACAAAGAATTGCATGTTTAAATATAGTTTTAATATTATCTATAGCAGTGGTTCTCAACCTTGGCTGCACATTAGAATCACCTGGGAATCTTTTTAAAATTCTGATTCCTGTGCCTAATCCTCCAGAAATTGTTTCTTTGCTATAAGGTGGGGCCACAACATCAGAAACAAAGAAACAGAATTAAAACTTTATTGTGGGGAGCCGCTACAGTGTTTTGGACAGGTTCAAGCCTTGGACTGATGAGAGGGCACAGTCCTCTCATTGCCACGTGCAAGTCCCAGCTTGGAGGGCAGGGCCTTCCCAGAACAATTATAGCCAACAGCTGTAGTTGTAAGCTTGAACCTATGGTAGGAACACGTGGCCCCATGTGCCTGAGTGATGTAGGCTTGATAGAGTTCAGGTGCATGTAGTTGAGTAGTATTGAAACCCAGGAGAATGTTGTAAACATCTTGGTCACACCCTTACTTTGCCTCTTAGCATCTGCTATAAAATAAAGGCATGGCTGTGGGCGTGGTCACTGTCTCTCAGAGAAGCAGCATCCCACCGAGACCCGGCTTTCATTCTCTTGTCTGTCTTTTGTAAGCCTTCCAGCCACCCCCACTCAGGTTCACCCGTGGCCGTGCTGGTGCTCGGCACACTTTAGAAAGATCTGCCTCCACTCTCTGAGGGTGGGTTTCTGCCTCAAAACCCACCCTTACAGGAAACAACTCTGGAAAACAGCTTGGGGGGGGGGGGCGGGGTGCGCAGCCATTGCCAAGACAACCCCTGCAGGACTGACTTCCTTCCCTTTGGTCGCCGCAGTTCTTCTGGACATGATGAACACCACCCATGATTTTTATATAAGTAGATAATAATAATTACACTTGTTCTTTGGACTTTTCTCAAACAGTGTATATATAGCCCAATGTTTAATAATGACTAAAGGTGTATATGATAACTTTTGTATTATTAATAATACAAGTTATTAATAATAACTTTTTTATGTTTTCCCTTTTTGAGACAGGCTAGTAAGAAGCTAGGAAAATTTCTTGGCAAGTGGAATTAGGCAACTGAGACAGACAGCTGAACCAACTGTCCCAGCAATTTACAGCCAGTTACAGAAGGCCATCAGGGTGGAGAGTCTTGGGCGCCCAGTAATGCGTAAAACTGGCTCCAGGGAGGCCTTTCCTTCCCTGTAATATTAGTGATAATGAGGTTTAGACTGCCTGCCCTGGCAATGACCCATTAATAGAGACCATGACCCTTAAACGGGACATCTGGGAAAGCTGATGAAAACTCTATTGAGATCTCTCTTGAGACCTCTGCTAAATCCCCACCTTTGGAAAGTAAATAAAATCCCTCAAGACAAAGAAGTCAGGGTGTGCCTCCTTCTGGCACCACCCCCACTTCCCCCAAAATCTGCTTTTTGAGTGACTTTTCCTTCTTTAAAACTCTATAAGGTCCCCATGCAACTTGCAACCAGGGGAGCAATGGGCAGCAGCAACTTTTCTTGTACTAATCAATCCCATTTCCATGTTCCCTCCGATTTCAGGTAGACTGAAAGGTTAAATATTCCATTTCCCCACTCCTTGTGATGGAGAATCCAGATGTGAATTAAACAGCCTCTGAGATGCACTTGTGTGTAATTTAGAAGCTGGAGAGGAGATGGGCCTATTATTTCTGCTACTGTGTTGACTGATGGGTGGCCTCTGGAAGACACAGCTAACTCTTTGCCTGTGAGAGGGGGCTGTGTCAGCGTGACCTTGAAACCCATCTTCCAGTGGCAAGTCTTCAACTTCCATTTCTCTAGCCCATTGAAAATTTTACAAGCACCTAACCATCCAGGCCAGCACCCTCTCCCAAAAGAGCCCTTACCAGGCCCTGGCTTTGAAAACCTGGAACAACACATCATCCCGAAACAGCAGATCCACCAGAGGTGACAGCTCTCTGAACACTGGACTCATAATACTCTGGAGAAAGCCAGTCCTCTCACTGGGACCAGCCTGCCCTGGGATGTAGTCCGGAAGCATGAGACACACAGGGACTGGTTCCCGGATGGCTGGCTCTTAGTCTAGAGGTCAGAGCTCAAGTCTGTCCAAGGCTCACAGTGAGCTCCCACCTTCTGGAGTCTGGTCAGCATTCCTAGTGCAGTACCTGACATAGCCTGCAGGTGTCCTTTTGCCTTCCAGGGGGCGATATTGAGAAGCAATTACAAAACACAGGAAATCAACACTTGAACTGGATTTTGGCTAAGGATGTGCAGAATGAGACCTATTTCCATTCCCTGACTAACAGATTTTTCTGGGCCTTCAGTCATGCCTGCGCAGTCCCACCGCTCTTTCAGAAACTGTGAATGAAAAAGCGGCTGTGCAAGAAACTTGATAAGCCCAGGGGGCCACATGAAAAAAGAGATGTGAAGAGTTCTACATGTGACATCAGGTACCCACAAGTGCCCTGAAGGGCACAGATTGGGGACAGGTAAGAGAGGGAAGATAGAGGGTCTTTAGAGGATGTGGTTAGGGAAGGTCTTCCAAGAAGACCCCTGAGTGTCAACAGGGATCTGAGGGCAGTGAGGAGGACAGCCACACAGAGAGGTGGGAAAGAGAATTCAAAACAAAAAGCATAGGATCCGAGGTGCTGAAGCTATGGTTGCCAAGTTGCTGACCTTGACCAAGGAGATGCACACATGAACTCATATGCAGACCAAGGCTGAGAGATGAAGAGAAATGCCTCATCTCCCATCCCAATACACTGATGAAATACTGACCAATTTCTCTCTTCCCTTCTAGTCTTCCTCTTAACCTTGTGGATCCCGCCCACCACTGTGCGATTTGCTATTGTCTCGATTAATGCTGCTGAAGGGCAGGATGTGATTCTTCGTACCCGCAATAGGCCTCCCACTTGTGCAGGCTTTATTTGGTACAGGGGAGAAAAGATGGACTACTATCATTTTATTGAGTCTGTTGCATGGGGTGTGAGACGATATAGACAGGGCCCGAATACAGTGGTCGAGAGACAGCAAATCTTGAAGGATCCCTGATCATAAGAAAAGTCACTCTGAAGGACACAGGAACCTACACCGTAATAGCCGTCCTTCAAAATTCACTAAGAGAAATAGGATTTGGACAGCTCAATGTATACCGGGAGTGATTGCTCTCTGACCTCTAGGTGTCGGGTGGGGTGAATTCTACTTCACACACAGGACTGCCAGCCCTGGACTCTCCTTCACCCCCTCTGCATTGTGTCCCAAGCTGGGTTTGGGCATATAGTGCAGGACACACAGTGGAGACAAAATTCCTAAGGTCAAGGTTCCCTTCCCCGATTCCAGCCCTACAGACATTCACCACAGAGAGAAGGACCAGTTTGATAGGAGTGAGACAGCAAAGGGAGACCCGTCTCAGTCCAGGTCCCTGGTCCCCTCTCCCTGACCATGACCCTGAGGTAGACCCTGCAGGGCTCCCTGAGGGGCTCCCTGAGTTCATCACAGAGAAGCTCAGCTTGGGCATCCCCTCTCCAGGCCCCTGTCACAATGTCCTGACTCCAGGGACCTGGGGAGCCTGTGTCAGGTTGGGTATTGCCTCCGGGGAAGGGCTGAGTGAGACCAACTGTTTCCCATGTGCCGGAGTCACAAGGATCCTGAGCTGGTCACCAGTTGGGGCTCAACCCTAAGAGCCACGACTGGGAAGAGATGGAGCCTGGTCATTCACCTGAGACTGTGAGCGGAGATCACAACTGGACAAGCTCCTCAGATTATTAGCTGACTGTTCTTGGGGACTTAGGAGAGTCCAAACCAAGGTCAGCATCCCAGGGGAAGAGCAGGAGAAAAGATGCTCCTGACAGCTTCTCATCTACCTGGGATCAACCCAAGGATTCTCTCTTGGAGTCCATCAATAACAGATGCCTCTTATTTGAGCAGTTTTCCATCCTCAAAGTTTATGTCAGATACTGTGAATATTTTATGATTAGTACATTGACAAGCTGGCAGTCAAATATTCATTTTACTTCATTGAGGGGAAACAGAGGCACAGGGAGATACAGTCCCTAACAGAGTCACGCAGACTATGAGTAGTAGATCTGTGTCACCTGAGGTATGTGCAGCCATAGCCCCATCTTTACCTCCACTCTGAGGGCATTATTGGTGTCTATGGATCCCTAGACTAAACATTAGTTCAGATACTTCCTTCTTAGGGGTCAGCAGCTCAGAGGGATAGATTTGGTCTGGGGAGTGATGGCAAATTTAGACTAAATTAATTTTTACTGTGGAACCAAATTACCCTCAGAACAATCAGAGTCAGGGCTGAGATCTTTGAGGAAGGAGTATTGCTGCCTGTCTCAAGCCCACACTCAATCATTCTCACCCTCTATTTCTTCACAGAGTGAGTGAGTATGCCCACACTCCTAGCAAACAACACCACAGTCACAGAGAATGAAGATGCCGTGGTCATTACCTGCTACACAGATGAAAGCTCCACCAACTGGTTATTCAATGCTATGAGTGTTCAGCTCAGGGAGAGCATGAAGCTGTCCCAGGACCACAGAACCCTCACCGTAGACCCTATCAGGAGAGAGGATGCTGGGAACTACCAGTGTAAAGACTCCAACCCCATCAGCTCCACTGAAAGTGCGCCTGTAGAGTTAGATGTCAAGTACTAGTGATCCTCCTCCCTTCCCCTATGTTCTTAAACTAAAAAAATAAAATAAATAAAATGCACCTATTAGATTTCTTGTGGTGGTGGAAATTGCTTAGAAGACTTGCTTTGAATCAATAAATACTAAAAAATGTGCGCTAGCATTGTCATTATTGTTGGCATAAAGTAACATTCCTCATTGGACCCCATTTCTGGTTGGTCCCATTTGCATCATCTCCACAATGGAGGGGACACCATGTGCTCCACAGGAGGGGCAGTCATTGTGTGATGACTGGTACGAGTAAAAGATAAGCTCACAGGAACATGAGTTCTTTCCCATTTCCAAGGAGACCAGTGGAGGGTGTCTGGATACTTGTGTTAATGGGAATAGACAAGAGAACACCTATGTGAGATGCAACAGTGACTTTGTCTCCCTGTTTGACTTCTCCCAAATAATTACTAATGCCATCTGGAGTAGTCTTATGTTTATAGCAATAGACTTATTTGCATAAATTCAGTAGCACCCTGTCCTCTTTGTTGATAGACTTGAATTGGAAACGTTGGTAATGTAACCAAGACTTAGCAAATGTCCTAGTTTAAACTGATTCCCACAGAATTATAAACTACCTCACCTTTTATGGAGCTAATTGTGACCTGATGAAGACTCATAATCTTTTTGAGAGGAGGTCATCACCCAAAGCTAGAGAGACTTCAGGTGAAGTGTGAGAGTGAGGCCTCCTAAGCTCAAGGGGCTGTTAAATGTCCCATCTCAGTTTTCATAGAAAAACCTGCATCAGAGCAAAGGATGAGGCGAATGTCAGTCCTCTGTACTTAGGTCACTAAGCAGAAACCAGCCATGTTGGAGGATGGAGAATATTCTTCTTCCTTGGAGATGACATTTGATCAAAGTGAAGGTGACTGTAGAGAGAAAAGTCTCCTTGTAAAACTCCAGAATACAGCCTTCTGGGAGATCAGATGTCATCTCTGTTCAGTCTCTCAACTATTTTGCATCTATTTATAAATGGCTGGGAACTTGCACTTCTTTATCAATTGCAGGAACTGATGGTGATGCAAACTGTGTGTTGACTGAGAGGAATCAGTTCTGTTTCCCTGCGCTGTGCAGAAAGCAGTTGTGTTATGAAACAAAGGTCTCATTATTCCCTCAGAGTCTCTAACCTTTCTTCCTGACTATAGGCCTCTTACCTCCATTATTTCTTAGAGCATTTCCTTTAGAAATGTAACTGCAATATGTAATTGCAGATACTTTCTCTGTCCTTTTGAAATTTACCTAAGTCTCCTTAAAAGCTTCTTGCCGCCCAGCTGGAGTGCTCAGTGGTTGAGCATCAAGCCAAGAACCAGGAGACCACGGTTCATTTCCCAGTCAGGGCACATGCCTGGGTTTCAGGCTTGAAATCTTGTAGGGGTATGCAGGAAGCAGCCAAAGAAGTTTAAACACTTCTTACCTTGGCAGCCAAAAATTCCTACACATTTTACGTACCCTCATCTCTTCAGGGAAATTCCAGCTTCTAAGCAAGGTTTTGTCTTTATGGTGACCTGCCCTTACCTTGCATCTATCCAGAGGCCTGTCAAAGTTTCTTCATCATCACAAAAGACACTCTTATCAACCCTTATAAATCAGAAAATTCCAACTATTTTTTGTTGCTCAGTTCTAAGTACCAGGAAATAACACCAAATATCATTGTATGATATCAAATAGGGAAACTGAAGATTTTTGAGGTGGGATCACTAGCCTAGAGTCCAACATCCTGCATGTGGGCTCAGACATGCCATGTATTGGCACATGGCATTTATGTTCCACCACTTTCCATGTTCCCTCCGATATCAGGTAGACTGAAAGGTTAAATACTCCATTCCCCCACTCCTTGAGAATCCAGATGTGAATTAAACTCAGCCTCTGAGATGCACTTGTGTGTAATTTGGAAGCTGGATAGGAGATGTGCCTATTATTTCTGCTACTGTGTTGACTGATGGGTGGCGTCTGGCAGACACAGCTAATTCTTTACCTGTGGGAGGGGCTGTGCCAGCGTGACCTTGAAACCCAACTTCCAGTGGCAACTCCTTAACTTCCATTACTCTAGCCCAGTGGTTCTCAATCTTCCTAATGCCACGACCCTTAGTACAGTTTTTCATGTTGTTGTGACCCCCAACCATAAAATTATTTTCGTTGCTACTTCATAACTGTAATTTTGCTAGTGTTATGAATCATAATGTAAATATCTCATATGCAGGATGTATTTTCATTGTTACAAATTGAACATAATTTAACCATACTGATTAATCACAAAAACAATTTGTAATTATATATGTGTTTTCCAATGGTCTTAGGCAAAGCCTGTGAAAGGGTCCTTTGACCCTCAAAGGGGTCACGACCCACAGGTTGAGAACCGCTGCTCTAGCCCTTTCATAATTTTACAAGCACCTAATTCTTTGTGTGAAAGACTTTTCTACACAAATGTTTATGGAACATTTATATGAGACCCTGACTTTCCTTACAAGTTAAACTCCTCAAGTGCAGGGCCCACGTAGTTTCTGCTCTCTGTGGTGCTCCCAGGGCCCAGCCCTGACCTGAAACACCACAGATACTCAGGAATCATTCATTAAATGGATGAGGGAAGTCATATAATGGAAGCTGGTCACCCTGTTTGACACTTGTAGTCAGATCATATTCTTTATCAATGCAAAGGCCTTGGTGTCAGCCTGGGAGGAGGCCACAGCCCCTTTTAACACTGTGATGTCCCAGGGCAGATGTTCACCCCACTTACATTCAAGAAAGGGGGACAGGAACCTCCTAACAGTGAGGAGCCAGATCACTCAGATTTCATTGCCAGGAAATCACAGCCCTCCCCACCCCTTATCTCTTCAGGGACTGGAAAGCAGCCCATGTTCTTCCTTTTATCACAGATCACTGAACTGGCAGACATTCTGGATTCTCCATGCCAGGTAGAATTTCTACCAAGGCAGGAGGGTGCTCACCCCCACCTCAAGGGAATTAGGGGATGACTCCCCATCCCCAAGATCCCTGGTAAGAATACAGCGGCCTGTGGCCCCTAAATACATCTCACCAGCCCACGGTGTCCTGGGGAACAAGGGGAACGCCCTCAGCAGGATGGGAAAGTAGAACCCAGGATCTGGGATTGCTACCATCTCAGAGGTGCTGAGGGTCGCACGGGGGCCTCCCCTCCCCTAACAGAGTGACCCACAGAGTCCCCTGGTTACAGTCCATGTGGAGCTGCTCCAGAACCTGGGCCCTGTGGGGAGGCCTAGAGCAAATGACAGACAGGGACACAGGGACACAGGGGACTGCTTGTAACATCGCAATGCTGTGATGAGAAACACGGAGGGCATTTTGGGGATCAACTATCCAGGCCAGCACCCTCTCCCAAAAGAGCCCTCACCAGACCCTGGCTTTGAAAACCTGGAACAGCACATCCTCCTGAAACAGCAGATCCACCATAGGGGACAGCTCTCTAGACATTGGACTCATAAAACTCTGGAGAAAGCCAATCCTATCACTGTGCCCAGCCTGCCCTGGGATGCAGTCATGAGGCATGAGTAACACTGTGACCAGGCCCCAGAAGTCTGGCTCTTAGTCGTGAGGTCAGAGATCACCTGTTTCCAGGGCTCACAGTGAGCTCCCACCTGGAGCCTGGTCAGCTTTCCTAGTGCAGTACCTGACATTGCCTGCAGGTCTCCTTTTGCCTTCCAGGGGGTGATATTAAGATGCAAATACAAAACTTAGAAAATCCACACTTGAACTGGATTATGGCTATGGAGGTGCAGAAGGAGACCTATTTCCATTCCCTGACTAACAGATTTTTCTGGACCCCTCTGTCAAGCCTGCGCTGTCCCACCTGCTCTTTCAGAAACTGTGAATGAAAAAGAGGTTGTGCAAGAAACCCGATAAGCCCAGGGGGCCCCATGGCATGCCTGACAAGCTCAGTGACACACAGTGTGGTCTGATCACAAATGCCTAACTGGGCAGGTGATGGCAGGTAGTCAGATCACAGGCCCACAGCTTCCTTAGCAAATGTCAGACTTTACCTCAAGTCAGCCCTTTCCCTGTTCTTATGCATCATGAATAACATACCTTTGACATCACATACCTCCAGCAAATTTTCTTTGCTAGACCCATTGAAGGCAGAGCCTGTGGCACCAGAATACAAGACAACAAAGCTCTCATGTTGCCTGGTTCCCTGCACAGCCTCTGTACCTGCTGGAAATGTTAACTGTTCTGGACCCTCCAAAGTAAAAATAATATGTGTTTCTTTATTTTGCTTTTTATTTATTGGTAGAGATCTCCCTGCTATCATTTCACACACTTTCCAATAGATTTCTTGTAACTTTTTTCATCTTCTCCTTTGATTATAATGTGTAAAGCAAGCTACAAAACTGCTGTTCCTCTCAGGATTTGAGATCTTGCTTGTAGTCATATGACAGGAATTCACCTAAAATACTCATAACAATCCTCCACAGGTTTGGACATTTCTGACCTTAACAGGGTCTAGGAGCAGCTGTTTTTTCAGGAATCTCTATGCTGCTCCCCAACTCTTTTTTTATTAAATCTTTATTGTTCAGATTATTACATCTCTCCTCTTTTTTCCCCCCATAACTCCCCTCCACCCAGTTCACACGCCACCCTCTGCCCTCACTCCCCACCCACTGTCCTCATTCATAGGGTTATCTGTGAAGCTATTTATCTGACCTTCAATTCTGAATGATAGCTTTGCTGGATAAAGTAATCTTGGTTGTAGGTTCTTGGCATTCATCACTTTGAATATTTCTTGCCACTCCCTTCTGGCCTGCAAAGTTTCTGTTGAGAAATCAGCAGACAGTCATATGGGTACTCCCTTGTAGGTAATTGACTTATTTTCTCTTGCTGCTTTTAGGATTCTCTCTTTGTCTTTTGCTCTTGGCATTTTAATTATGATGTGTCTTGATGTGGTCCTCTTTGGATTCCTTTTGTTTGGGGTTCTCTGCACTTTCTGGACTTGTAAGTCTATTTCTTTCACCAGGTAGGGGAAGTTTTCTGTCATTATTCCTTCAAATAGGTTTTCAATATCTTGCTCTCTCTCTTCTTCTGGCACTCCTATAATTCAGATATTGGTACGCTTCAAGCTGTCCCAGAGGCTCCTTACACTATCTTCGTATTTTTGGATTCTTTTTTCATTTTGCTTTTCCGGTTGGGTGTTTTTTGCTTCTTCGTATTTAAAATCTTTGACGTAATTCTTGCGATCCTCTAGTCTGCTGTTGGAACTCTGCATAATATCCTTTGTTTTAGTTAGTGTATGCTTAATTTCTAGTTGGTCCTTTTTCATAACCTCGAGGGTCTCACTACATTTATCGGCGGTCTCACCAGTCTTTTTGAGGGTCTTACTAAATTTATCGGTGGTTTCTAGAAAGTTCTTGAAAAACCTTAAAAGTGTGGTTTTGAACTCTATATCCAGCAGTTTTTTTTCCTCCATTTCTGTCATTTGTGACCTGTTTCTTTGTCTCCTCATTTTTTATGCTTCCTTGTGTTGGTAGAGTGGCTTTGTGTGCTAGGTGTCCTATAGGGTCCAGTGGCTCAGCTTCCCCAATTACCTGAGGTGGACACTCTTGGTGCACCCCTTTGTTGGCTTTGTGCACAGTCTTGTTGTAGTTAAGCCTGGATTGTTGTAGGTTTCACTGGTAGGAATTGACCTCCAGGCCAATTGACTGTGAGAGTCTGCTGTGTCTAAGGTGGGAGAACTTCTGTGTTTAAGACGTCCTTATGAGGCAAGACTTGCTTCAGTGGGGTTTTGGTGCTCACTGCGCCTGCCCCTTGAGTGTGTCCATTATGGATCTGAGGAGCTGTAATTGGATGGTCCCACTCTGACCACTGGGTACACTATCTCTTGGATCTAAGGAGGTGCTAATTTAGCCTCTTCCTGAGGCTACCCAGCAGGAGCTACGAGGATATCTGCAGATTCCCCTTCCTTGTTTGGGGTTTGGAGGTGCCCAAATGAGGCCCAGCTGTGAAGCAATGCAAGCTGCTGTAGGACCTTGGGCCTTCTCTTGGAATTTCTGGGTCTTTCTGGCCTAGCTGCAGTTTGTTAGGTAATTTTCATGTTGAAAAGGGCCAGGGAATTCATATGCAAAAGGCTCTGCCTCAGCTTGGGTGGGGTGGGGTCTCAGGGAATCAACAGGGCAGAGCAAGCAGCTATAGCTGATCCTCAGCCCTGCCCTAAGGGGCCCCATGTCTCAGTGTCCCAGTAATTGCTGCAAGCACCTTGGAGAGAAAGCAGCCCTTGATTGCCGAGTTCTGCCTGCGACCAGACAGTCCAGTTTTTTTCCGTATGAGTCTGGGTCCCCAGAGACTCACCCAGAACTGGAGTTCAGAGCAGTTGGGGGCTTGAGACTCCCTCCTGATTCAAAAAGACAGCCGCGTCCTCAGATGCCAGCCCCTGCTGTGTGCGCCTCTGTACCTCTGCACTGCTGCACCTCTTCTGAGTCTCAGTGTGCTTTTCTCTTTCCTTCTAGTTGTAGAATTTCCACTCAGCCAGCCTTCCTGTGGTTCTGGATGATGCCCGTTTTGTCTTTTAGTTAAATTTTTAGTTTGTTGTGGGAGGCAGTAATTTCTGGTATTTACCTATGCCTCCATCTTGGTTTTTTCCAGAGTTATTTTTATAGAGCCCAGTCTATGCTTTCAAAGAGTGTAAGGTTGACGAACTTGTTTGGCTCAGTGGATAGAGCATCGGCCTGCTGACTCAGGGGTCCCAGGTTCAATTCCGGTCAAGGGCATGTAACTTGGTTGCAGGCACATCCCCACTGGGGGGGGCGTGCAGGAGACAGCTGATCGATCTCTCTCATTGATGTTTCTGGCTCTCTATCCCTCTCCCTTCTTCTCTGTAAAAAATCAATAAAATATATTTAAAAACAAACAAACAAACAAAAAAACAAGGAGTGTAAGGCAGATCCCAATTTCCATAAGTCAGATTGAACAGGATGTCCTTCTTGATGAGGTATTGGGGGTGCAAATCCTCCACCATGCAACAAGATGCTTGCATTCACTTGTGTGCACATGGACTTGTTCTCTCCTCTACGCCATCTTACATCAGCTCCATTGGCTTTGGAATGGGCAGAACCAGAAGGGCTCCAATCAATGACACTTCCATAGGAAGTATTAGATAAAACCCGAACCATCTCTCCTTGACAGGATTCCCAATGGACCCAATTGGACAAGTGCATAAAGGTAGGAACATGACATGGTGGATGTAATGGAGGTGTACTATTGTTATCCTAACTAACATTTTTAAACCCATGGATTCTCAGAAGAAACAAACACCTGTTTTTTGTTGCAGTAGTAGTGTTTTCCAAAATACTCAGCTAGGCTTGTGCCTGTATTGTTAAACAATGGTCTCCTTGACCTAAGCATATTGGCACTCCATGCGTTCCAGTGGTATAATTTTCTATGATTCTACCTTCCTCTTCCGGTTTTATTGGACCTCGATCATCATAAGGTCCGGGTAACCAATTTGAGTCATTAACATAAATTCAAACTTTTGAATCCAACCAAGAAACATCTCTATTCAGTGGGGGATTAGGAATGTAAGCCAAGTATGTATGATTCTCAGCATTTACCTGAGTGGTTATTAGTGCAAGCATAGCAAGGAACAAAGTAGATGGCGTCACTTCTTTACCATGATGCTGGACCAGTTGTTCTCCCTCTTGGGTAAGCTTCTTCACCTGACCCCAGGTTGGTACAGATGAATGTTGTGTTGACTGTAGAGCTTTGCAGATAGGAGGCCCGTCAACATCATCTCTGAGAAATCCTTGGTCAGGTCACTTAAGTGGAACTTCCTTTTGGTTCCCATGTCTCAGCTTAAGACGCCTCTCAGGAACCCAGAACTTTTCTTTACCTGTGGAAATATAAGCATAACCTCTCCCCCACCGTAGGACCTTGAACTGGCTCATTAGCTACAATATGAGGCAATATCCATTGAGTTGTCTTATGAAATTGTCACCTTTTATCTGTAGGATAATGATTATGTATTTTCCCTAAAAAATTAGCACAAGCAGTTTGCCAATCATCGCATATTCTAAACAATCCTTAAATTTCCTTGACAGTAAAAGGTACTATAATTTCTTCTGGATCTAAACCACATAATTGTCTTAATCTTAATCTTCCCTGGTAAAGAATTTGGAAAATTTTTTAAATGTAAGTCTGTAATTTTTTTCTGTGATTTATGAGGCAAGAAAATTCATTCAACAACATTAATGTCTTGAACAAGTAACCCTCTAGGAGAATGCTCAGTGTGGAAATCTAATAATTTAAAATTGTCCATGGGAGTTCCATTTTTAGTTTTTTGAGGAAACTCCATACTGTCTTCCATAGTGGCTGCACCAGTCTGCATTCCCACCAGCAGTGCACGAGTGTTCCTTTTTCTCCACATCCTCTCCAGCACTTGTCATTTGTTGATTTGTTGATGATAGCCAGTCTGACAGGTGTGAGATGGTACCTCATTGTTGTTTTGATTTGCATCTCTAGGACAAGAAATTTTAAAACCTGAAGTGTTTTTGGGTGTTATATGAGCTCGAGGGAACCTAAGGGTGCCCTGCAGGAAGGCTGTTTGGCGAGTATCAAAATGGAGCTGAGGAATATGAGTGAGTGACTGACCTACCTGTTGAGGGAAAAGCAACTGGAGCTGGTGCAGTGAGGTGGGGGTGCCATTCTCCTAATCTTGGTTGGGCGTGAGTGCTGAGGCCCAAGTTTAAAAGAGAAAATAAGGTCTTGAAGACTTAGATTAGTGCCCGACATTGGGACAAGAGGTAGCACCAGACGTATAGGCTGGCAGCGGACATGGGACAAGGGAAGAAAGAGAGAGAATTCAGATTGGTAGTTATCAGGGGTTAGGGTGTGGAGAAAAAGGTAGAAACCTCTCAGTGGGAACATGATTATGTT
>NW_005872081.1:49684-111282 GCF_000147115.1 Myotis lucifugus
CTGCATACTGTTTTCAATAGTGGCTGCACCATTCTGCATTCCCACCAGCAATATAAGATGGTTCATTTTTTTTCCACATCCTTGCCAGCACTTGTGATTATTGATTTGTTGATGATAGCCATTCTGAAAGTTTGAGATGTTATCCCACTGTTGTTTTGATTTGCATTTCTTAGATGATTAGTAACTTCGAGTATGCTCTCAAAAGTTGGTTATTTTTGAATGACTAAAAAGAGATAAACCAAGAAGAACAAGGGAAGCTGTGGAAGGTTAGTGGAAAGAAATGTTGAGAAAGATATTTTGTGTATGAATGGTAGAACCTGATTATGGGAATATGCTTACACCTTAACCTAGCAAGGACTACTAACTTTATTAATTAAGATAGAAGCTTTACAAACAAGGCTCTCTATAACTGCTGCTGAGACAGGAAATTTTCTGATTAAATTCTTACTGTCTTCCTTGACTTTGGAATGTTTAGATGGTAATTGTAATTTATAGCATTGTGTTCTTACAGCCTTGTTTCTGCATAAACCTTAAGATTATAGCTTTCAATTGCAAACTATCAGGAATGAGATTAATAATGAATAGCACTTCAGTGTTTTCAATGGGGAATATATGGGCATAGTGAATGGGAACCCATCTAATGGTCAAATTGTAATAACTGAAAAGTTGTATAGTTTGTCCTCAAACTATGAGTAAATGTCATACTAGAGGCAAAATACAGAGAGCAAAACTTGGATTATAGGTTAGAAATAATCCAGAGTGTTTTTCTTAGTGAAGGCCCATGGAACCTGCCTGCCTTCCACTTACCTGCTTTTCACTTTTGAGAAAATTAATCCTTGACTTTCATCCAACATTACAGTCTTGGCCAGCCGTGGGCAAACTACGGCCCACAGGCCAGATCCGGCCCGTTTGAAATGAATAAAACTATTAAAATAAAAGACCATACCCTTTTATGTAATGATGTTTACTTTGAATTTATATTAGTTCACACAAACACTCCATCCATGCTGTTGTTCCGGCCCTCCGGTCCAGTTTAAGAACCCATTGAGGCCCTCGAGTCAAAATGTTTGCCCACCCCTGGTCTTGGCCCATCCCCAGTGGTCCACTGTTCAGCAAGACAAACGCTTACAATAAGGCTTCCTAGGAATGAGCCTTCCTAACTCCATGGGAGCATATTATCCAATTAAAATGTTGGTCATTAATGCATCCTTTAGATTGACTTATGACCAAAATTTAAAGTGTTGACATAAAAGGGCAACATACTCAACCTGACAAGCTCAGGGGAGGCCTGCGGTGGGATTTACAAACTCAGAGACTTACAGTAAGCACATAGGATGGTCTGAAATGAAAATTTTCTAAACAAAAGTGAGCCATGCTGGATAGTCATGTCTAGGCCAATCTCTTCCCTAACAAAGGTCAATCTTTAGTTTAATTGAGCCTGTCTACAATAGCATACTTTTGGAATGTTTGTGTAATTTATTTATTTCCAGACTTCCTACTGCACTGTGCAACCCCTCATTGTTATTGTCATCATGTTAATTGTTAACTGTTAATATTCTGTACCCACCCATGTAATTAGTATGTGTCTACTTGTTTTACTTTTTATCGAATCTCAGAGATTTCCCCACTTTGATTTCTCCCACCTTCTAATATTTTACCAATGGATTTCATGTAACCCCTTACACCTTCTGCTTTGATTGTAATGTATAAAATAAGAAGTAAAACTCCCATTCTCTGAAGCATTTTCTCAGTCCATTGAGTTTTGGCTTTCCAGCAATTCTCATCAGTTTGGCTCAAATAAACTCATAAAAATTATCTACAGTTTTAAATACTTCTTATATTGGCAGCCAAAAATTCCTACACCTTTTACTTACCCTCATCTCTTCAGGGAAATTCCAGCTTCTGAGCAAGGTTTTGTCTTTATGGTGACCTGCCCTTACCTTGCATCTATCCAGAGGCCTGTCAGAGTTTCTTCATCATCACAAAAGACACTCTTATCAACTCTTATAAATCAGAACATTCCAAGTGTTTTTTTTGTTGCTCAGTTCTAAGAACCAGGAAATAACACCAAATATCTTTCTATGATATCATATAGGGAAACTGAAGATTTTTGAGGTGGGATCACTTGCCTAGAGTCCCACAGCCTGCATGTGGGCTCAGACATGCCATGTATTGGGACATGGGATTTATGCTCGACTCCTTTACATGTTCCCTCCGATGTCAAGTAGACTGAAAGGTTAAATATCCATTCCCCCACTCCTTGTGATTGAGAATCCAGATGTGAATTAAACTCTGCCTCTGAGATGCACTTGTGTGAAATTTGGAAGCTGGAAAGGAGATATGCCTATTATTTTTGCTACTGTGTTGACTGATGGGTGGCCTCTGGCAGACACAGCTAATTCTTTACCTGTGGGAGGGGCTGTGCCGCGTGACCTTGAAACCCAACTTCCAGTGGCAACGCTTTAACTTCCATTTCTCTAACACTTTAATAATTTTACAGGCACCTAATTCTTTGTGTGAAAGACTTTTCTACACAAATATTTATGGAACTTTTATTTAAGAACCTGTCTCTCCTTACAAGTTAAACTCCTCGAGAGCAGGGCCCACGTATTTCCTGCTCTCTGTGGTGTTCCCAGGGCCCAGCCCTGACCTGAAACACCACAGATACTCAGTAAACACTCATTAAATTGATGGGGGAAGCCATATAATGGAAGCCGGTCACCTTGTGTGACACTTGTAATCAGACCATGTTCCTTATCCACACGAAGGCCTTGGTATCAGCATGGGAGGAGGCCACAGCCCCTTTTTAAACTGTGATGTCCCAGGGCCAAGTGTTTACCCCACTTACAGTCTGGAAGGGGGACAGGAACCTCCTACCAGTGAGGGGCTATACCAGTCTGATTTCATTGCCAGGAAATCACAGCCCTCCCCACCCCTCATCTCTTCAGGGACTGGAAAGCAGCCCATTTCTGACTTTTATCACAGATCGCTAAATTGGCAGACATTCTGGGTTCTCCATCCCAGGTAGAGTTTCTACCAAGGCAGGAGGGTGCTCACCCTTACCTCAAGGGAATTAGGGGATGACTCCCCATCCCCAAGGTCCATGGTCTGGATACAGCTGCCTGTGGCCCCATAGAAACATCTCACCAGCCCCCGGTGTCTTGGGGAACAAGGGAACGTCCTCAGCAGATGGGAGAGGAGAACCCAGGATATGGGGGTGCTTCCATCTCAGAGGTGCTGAGGATCCCACGGGAGCCTCCCTTACCCTATCAGAGGGACTCACAGAGTCCCCAGGTTGACACTCCATGTGGAGCTGCTCCAGAACCTGGGCCCCTTGGGGAGGCCTAGAGCAGATGACAGACAGGGACACGGGGTACTGGATGCAACATCCCAATGTTGTGATGGAATACATAGAGGGAAGTTTGGGGATCAACTATCCAGGTCAGTACTCTTTCCCAAAAGAGCCCTCACCAGTCCCTGGATTTGAAAACCTGGAATAGCACATCCTCCTGAAAGAACACATACACCAGAAGGGACAGCTCCCCCGATACTGGATTCATAATACTCTGGACAAAGCCAGTCCTCTCATTGGCCCAGCCTGGCCTGGGATGCAGTCAGGAGACATGAGACACACCGGGACCAAGCTCTGGATGGCTGGCTCATAGTCTAGTGGTCAGAGCTCACCTCTTTCCAGGGCGTCCAGTGAGCTCCCACCATATGAAGCCTGGTCAGCATTCCTAGTGCAGTACCTGACATTGTCTGCAGGTCTCCTTTTGTCTTCCAGGGGGCGATATTGAGAAGCACCTACAAAACACAGGAAATCCACACTTGAACTGGGCTTTAGCTAAGCAGGTGCAGAAGGAGACCTATTTCCATTCCCTGACTAACAGATTTATTTTGGCCCCTTTGTCATGCCTGCGCCATCCCACCTGCTCTTTCCAGAAACTGTGAATGAAAACGGGGCTGTGCAAGAAACCTGATAATCCCAGGGGGCCACATGAGAGGCCTGACAAGCTCAGTGACACACAGCATGGTCTGATAACAAATGCCTAACTGGGCAGGTGATGGCAGGTAGTCAGGTCACAGGCCTACAGCTTCCTTTGCAAATGTCAGACTTTACCTCAAGTGAGCCCTTTCCCTGTTCGTATGCATCATGGATAACATACCATTGACATCACATACCTCCAGCAAATTTTCTTTGCTAAACCCATTGAAAGCAGAGTTTGTGGCACCAGAATACAAGCCCCCAGAGCGCTCATGTTGCCTGGTTCCCTGCAAGCCTCTGTACCTGCTGGAAATGTTAACTGTCCTGGACCCTCCAATGTCAAAATAATATGTTTTTCTCCATTTTGCTTTTTATTTATTTCTAGAAATTTCCCTGCTATGCTTTTCCTCACTTTCCAATGGATTTAATGCAACTTTTTTCATCTACTCCTTTGATTATCATGTAAAAAATAAGCTACAAAACTGCTGTTCCTCTCAGGATTTGAGATCTTGCTTGCAGTCATATGACATCAATTCAGCTGAAATACTCATAACAATCCTCCACAGGTTTGGACATTTCTGACCTTGACAGGGTCTAGGTGCAGCTGCTTTTTCATGGATCTCTATGCTGCTCCCCAACTCTTAACTGGAATCACACATGGTCAAGGCGAGGTGACCTCAAAAAAGTCCCCCAAGCAGAAGACAGTGGCTGCCCGAATAGTCAGGGAGGACATGAAGAGGGTCAACCAGCAAAGAGAGGGAGGGTCTCCTTGAAAAAATTCCCCAAGGACCCTGGAGCCCACAGGCACCTGAGCTCTCACCACAGTCCTTGCTTCACACCTTACCCTTCACACCTGGAAACTGCAGGTCCTTGTGAGACCCATTATGATGGAGTCTCTGCCTCTGGAAACAACGGCAAGGCTGGTGACAACCTGAGATAGAGGGAGGGTCCCCTCTGCACTCATCACTCAGCTGACGCCTTCTCACCCCCAGTCACCTCTGGGGCTTTCCTGCTGGGAGGAAATCCCATCTTCCCAGCACATTTGGGAACACAGGAAAGAACTGGTGCCCAGCTTGGTGTCTGTGTCACAAACAGAAATAATCCCCAGTTTGGGGCCTGTGGGGCTCCCTGTGTGGTGCTGACAGACCCAAGACCAAGATGCAGCAGGGGCCAATTCTGTTGTGGGAGGGTCAGCCTCTCAGAGGCCATGTGCCCCCAACAGCCTTGCTATAGCAAGTGGGCTCTCAAGCCAGTAAGTTCCACCTCCCCTGAGAGCTTCTCAGGTGCATAGTCTCTGGTTCACGGCACAGCTGCAGAGTCAGAATTTACATTTTAACAGGATGTGGAGACCCTCCCTGTGCACAGGAGAGTGGTAGGGTCCCCCACCCTCACATCATAGGGTTTCATCCTGGCATCCGTGTGGATGGGCTGCTGCTGAAGCAGCCTTTCTAAAATGTCACCTGGGCATCCCAATCCTTACAAAGTTTCACAGAGATCCAATGCAGAGCCGGGCTGACATCACTGTGACAATTTTATGAGGTGGCCCTAGAACTCTTTTGCTGAAGGAAAATGTCAAACATGCACTGACAGGGAGCTGTGGAGAATGACCAGGAACTGGACGCCTCAGGCTACTGCTTTTCTGGGCATCTGTCTGTGCATGTGTAAGATTGTGTTTGTACCTGTGTGTTGTCAGAGGCTTCACCGGTTTTCAGGGAACCAAAATACTAAAAGGGGCAACAGGCTTTGCAAAAATGAGGGTAGGGAAAGGGAGGGTTCTGAGCCCTGACCCCGCCCTGGCCCACATGACCAGGGAGGTTATCTTGCCCCAGCAGAAGGCTCAGCATACAGCAGGAGGGACAGAACATCCCACCAGTCTGGACAGAGGTGCCTGGGAGCCTTACTTGACATCGAGCTCTTGTCTCAGAGGGTGGGACAGAGCAGGCAGCAGTCACCATGGAGTTCCCTGCAGCCTCTGCTAGCAGAGGACTTGTCCCCTGGCTGGGACTCCTAATGGCCGGTAAGGAGTGGACAATCCCTGGGAATGGAAGGGAGGTTGGGAGTCGGAGACTGGCCAAGATCTCCTAGGGAGGACGGCACTCTGGGAGGGGAGGAAGGGCTTCCCCTTGGACCTGAGTGAAAGGACAGGGGCGCAGAGTAGGATGAGAGAGAGGGCTCAGCAGCAGGAAAATCTCATCATGTGGAGAGGGCCAGGAAAACCTCAATTGCTGTTCATTTTCTGTTATTCATCACTGGGTATTGAATTTTGACAACTGACCACAGTCATAACAATTTATTTCAGGTGATATCAGAAACATTTTAACCAGGGTCACTAAACATTGTCCCCACCACCAACTACAAATATGGGCAAATACAACATGGGACGTGGTCAAGCCTGGGAACACTCATTCATGCACCCAAGGTGTTTGCAGCCTATTGCAGGCACTGGGGGCACAAGATCACAACACCCACTGCCCACATGCTTCTCACATTATACAGGGAGAAAAGAGATGAGAAGAGATCTACATGTGACATCATGTACTCACAAGTGCCCTGAAGGGCACAGAGCAGGGACAGGTCAGAGAGGGAAGATAGAGGGTCTTTAGAGAACGTGGTCAGGGAAGGTCTTCCAAGAAGGCCCCTGAGTGTCAACAGGGATCTGAGGGCAATGAGGAGGACAGTTACACAGACAGGTGGGAAAGAGAATTCAAAACAAAAAGCATAGGATCTGAGGTGCTAAAGCCATGGTGGCCATGTTGCTGACCTTGAACAAGGAGATGCACACACGAACTCACACGCACACCAAGGCTGAGAGATGAAGAGAAATGCCTCATCTCCCATCCCAATACACAGATGAAATACTGACCAATCTCTCTCTTCCCTTCTAGTCTTCCTGTTAACCTTCTGGATCCTGCCCACCACTGCGGAATTTGAGATGGTCATGACCAGTGCTCTTGAAGGGCAGGATGTGATTCTACGTACCCAAAATAGGCCTCCCAATGTCACAGGCTTTATTTGGTACAGGGGAGAAAAGATGGACTACTATCATTTTATTGAGTCTGTTGCATGGGGTGTGAGACGATATAGACAGGGCCCGAATACAGTGGTCGAGAGACAGTAAAATTTGATGGATCCCTGATCATAAGAAACGTCACTTTGTGGGACCTAGGAATCTACATCGTAGTAGCCATCCTTAACGATTCAGATACAGAAGTAGGATTTGGATGGCTCAGTGTATACCGTGAGTGATTGCTCTCTGACCTCTAGGTGTTGGGTGGGGTGAATTCTACTTCACACACAGGACTGCCAGCCCTGGACTCTCCTCCATCCCCCTCTGCACCATGTCCCAGGTTGGGTTTTGGCATTTAGTGCAGGAAACACAGTGGAGACAAACTTCCTAAAGTCAGAGTTCCCTTCCCAGATTCCAGCCCCACAGACATTCACCACAGAGTGAAGGACCAGTTTGATGAGAGTGAGTCAGCATAGAGAGACCCGTCTCAGTCCAGGTCCCTGATCCCCTTTCCCTGACCATGACCCTGAGGTAGACCCTGCAGGGCTCCCTGAGGGGCTCCCTGAGTTCATCACAGAGAAGCTCAGCTTGGGCATCCCCTCTCCAGGCCCCTGTCACAATGTCCTGACTCCAGGGACCTGGGGAGCCTATGTCAGGTTGGGTATTGCCTCCGGGGAAGGGCTGAGTGAGAGCAACAGTTTCCCATGTGCCAGAGTCACAAGGCTCCTGATCTGGTCACTAGTTGGGGCTCAACCCTAAGAGCCACGTCTCGGAAGAGATGCAGCCTGGTCCTTCACCTGAGACTGTGTGTGGAGAGCACAACTGGATGAGCTCCACAGATTATTAGCTGACTCTTCTGGGGAACTTAGGAGAGTCCAAACCAAGGTCAGCATCCCAGGGGAAGAGCAAGAGAAAAGATGCTCCTGACAGCTTCTCATCTACCTGGGATCAGCCCAGGGGATTCTCTCGTGAAGTTCATCAATAACAAATGCCTCTTTTTGAGCACTTTTCCTTCCCAATATTTATGTCAGATATTGTGAATATTTTATGATTAGTACATTGACAAGCTGGCAGTCAAATATTCATTTTACTTCATTGAGGGGAAACAGAGGCACAGGGAGATACAATCCCTAAGCTGAATCACAAAGTCCATGAGAAATTGATCTATGTCATTTGAGGTCTATCTGCAGCCATAGCTCCATCTTTTCTTCTACTCTGAGGGCATTATTGGTGTCTATGGATCCCTAGACTAAACATTAGTTCAGATACTTCCTTCTTAGGGGTCAGCAGCTCAGAGGGATAGATTTGGTCTGGGGAGTGAAGCCAAATTTAGAATTAATGAATTTTTACTGTGTAACCAAATTACCCTCAGAACCATCAAAGTCAGGGCTGAGATCTTTGAAGAAGGAGCATGCCCCAGGTCTCAAGCCCACGGTCAATCATTCTCACCCTCTATTTCTTCACAGGGCCAGTGAGTGTGCCCACACTCCTAGCCAGCAACACCACAGTCACAGACAATGAGGATGCTGAGGTCCCAGATGAGATCTTCATCAACTGGTTATTCATTGCTGATAGTCTGCGGCTCAAGGAGAGGATGAAGCTGTCCTAGGACCAGAACCCTCACCATAGACACTGTCAGGAGAGAGGATGCTTGGAACTACCAGTGTAAAGTCTCCAACCCCATTAGCTCCACTGAAAGTGCGCCTGTAGAGTTAGATGTCAATTACTAGTGATCCTCCTCTCCTCCCCTATGTTCTTAAACTAAAAAAAAAAAAAATGCACCTAATAGATTTCTTGCAGTGGTGGAAATTGCTTAGAAGACTTGCTTTGAATCAATAAAACTAAAAAATGTGAGCTGGCATTGTCACTATTATTGGCATAAGGTAACATTCCACATTGGACCCCATCTCTGTTGGTCTCATTTGCACCATCTCCACAATGGAGGGGACATCATGTGCTTCACAGGAGGGGCAGTCATTGTGTGATGACTGGCAGGAGTAAGAGATAAGCTCACAGGAACATGAACTCTTTTCCATTCCAGGGAGACCTGTTGAGGGTGCCTGGACACTTGTGACGATGGGAATAGGCAAGAGAACACTTCTGTGAGATGCAACAGTGACACTGTCTCCCTGTTTTACTTCTCCCAAAAAATTACTAATGCCTTCTGGAGTATTCTTATGGTTATAGCAATAGATTTATTTGCATGAATTCAGTAGCACTCTGTCCTCTTTGTTGATAGAATAGAATTGGGAATGTTGGTAATGCAACCATGGCTTAGCAAATGTCCTAGTTCAAACTCATGCCCACAGAGTTATAAATGACCTCACCTTTTATGGAGCTAATTGTGACCTGATGAAGACTTGTAATCTGTTTGAGAGGAGGGCATCACCCAAAGCTAGAGAGACTTCAGGTGAAGTGTGAGGGTGAGGCCAGCTAAGCTCAAGGGGCTGTTAAATCTCCAATCTCAGCTTTCATAAGAAAGCCTGCATCAGAGCAAAGGATGAGGCGAATGTCAGTCCTCTGCACTTAGGTCACTAAGCAGAAACCAGCCATGTTGGAGGATGGAAAATACTCTTCTTCCTTGGAGATGACATTTTATCAAAGGAAGATGACTGTAGAGAGAAATGTGATGTCTCCATGGAAAACTCCAGAAGCACAGCCTTCTGGGAGATCAGATGCCATCTCTGTTCAGTCTCTTCACTTTTTTGCATCTAATTATAAATGGTTGGGGACTTGCACTTATTTATAAATCACAGGAACTGATGGTGATGCAAACTGGGTCTTGGCTGAAAGGATTTAGTTGTTTCCCTCTACTGTGCAGAAAGCAGTTGTGTTATGAACAAGAGGCCTCATTATTGCCTCAGAGTCTCTAACCTTTCTTCCTGACTATAAGCCTCTTACGTCGATTTTTTGTTTTTAGAGCATCTCCTTTAGAAATGTAACTGCAATTTGTAATTGAAGATTCATTCTCTGTCCTTTTGAAATATACCTATGTCTCCTTAAAAGCTTCTTGCCATTCAGCTGGAGTGGTTCAGTGATTGAGCATCAACCCAAGAGCAGGAGGTCATAGTTCAATTCCCAGTCAGGGCACATGCCTGTGTTTCAGGCTTGATCCCCAGTAGAGGTGTGCAGGAAGAAGTCAATCAATTATTCTCTTTCAACATTGATTCTATGTCTCTCTCCACTTCTCCTTTCTTCTCTCTAAAATCAATAAGAGTGTACGTTTAAAAAACATAACTTCTTTTCAGTTATTCATATAATATGTGCCTAGAAAGATTGGGTCCATTCTGCTAAAATTTAGTTCTCCTGTTTTCTGTGTTTCATTCTCTGAGGAAGAGTAGTAGCTTAACTTGGGGGGGAACATTTTAAACCAAGATGTAAAAAATTCTGCTTACTCTCACCAGTGTGGCCAAGTTGGTTGGCACTTTGTCCCAAACACCTAAAGTTTGCATGTTCAGTCCTCGGTCAAGGCATTTATGGGAGGCTACTGTGTGTATGTGTGTTCCCCCACGTCCTGCGTGGTTCAGGGTTCAGGATCTGGTAGAGGAGCTGCACACAAATGAAAGAGAAGAGACAAGAGATAATTTGGAAATATTGGAGGGCCAGGCGGGCAAGTCCAACTCAAGGGGAAGGACTTCCACTGGTGCCCAGGCCTCGCCACGCTTTTATTCAACTTTGGTTAAACATAAAACCCTTAGTTGGTCAGGTAATTGTAGTAACAGACAGGCTATCTTAAAGGTCAGTAAATATTAGAAGGATTTACTCTAAGACTATTTCATCAGGAAATAGCTTGAGCCCGCTTTATCAAAACTAGACAATTGGTGCATAACTCAGGCCCTTGCCATGGGTTCAAGGTTCACCAACATTCTGAGATACTTGTTTGCACTTCTCTGCTAGTGAAAACAATGGGCAGTCTCCTGCATCTCCCCCGTTTCTTGTCCTTAGTAATTCTGCATCTGTAGACTAGAAATAAATATATGAGAACAAAAATGAGACAAGCAATAGTGGTTATGCTGAGAGGCAAATTAATCAGTCTGTAGTAAGTTTCTTCCTGGGTCAACAGTTATTTGAATCCCAATTTCAATGTCCTTGTCCAACAGTTCTTTATGTGTACATGTCAGCAATGATATGCTAGTTTTGGATGGTGGGCAAACGGTGGCAATGCATGTCCGACCTTCTCTGGGTTGGTCCTGGGCAACCTGCAGCGACGCACAGCTGTTGACTGCTAGCATGGCAAGGAGTCTTCACCATCTTCATTTCTGGAGCAATCTGGTCAGTTTCTTTTTGTGATACATTGTTGCAGGAATCCACTCAAGCTTGGAGGAGTTTTCTGGAAATATGCAAATATATCCTCGACCAAAGGTTAATAAAGGAATCTTTTTTATAACTAGACTTGGGATCCTTTCTTTTTTTTGTGCCCAAACCATTTTCCTTTGGCTTATTTTCACACCATGTGTGTTTTCATAGGTGTCTTGTCTTCAGCATTACAAGTGAAAAAGAATTTTTATTTATTTTTTTAAAAAAATATATTTTATTGGTTTTTTACAGAGAGGAAGGGAGAGGGATAGAGAGCTAGAAATATCAATGAGAAAGAAACATCGATCAGCTGCCACCTGCACCCTCCCTACTGGGTATGTGCCCACAAACAAGGTACATGCCCTTGACCGGAATCGAACCTGGTAAACTTGAGTCCGCAGGCCGACGCTCTATCCACTGAGCCAAATTGGCTAGGGCTGAAAAATAATTTTTAAAGTAAAAATTTTTCTTGATGTAATTTACTCACAGGGGATTATTCCACTATCTCCCTTCTTTTTTTGATCTAAATAATATTGAGAGGCTTTTGGAAATTTTGCAATGCAGTCTTCATAACTTTTTAATTTTAAATTTTTGTACAGAAATAGGACTGCTTTGAATTCACTGCAAGTTTACTATGACATAAACCATTAATAAATAATTAGTTGACACACCTTCACAGAACTTTAACTGGAGAAACCAAGATGGCGGCGTAGGTAAACACCTGAAATTCTTCCTCCCTCAACCACTTCAAAACTACAACTAAAAGACAAAACAGACATCATCCAGAACCACAGGAGGGCTGGCTGAGTGGGAACTCTACAACTAGAAGGAAAGAGAAAAGCACACTGAGACTCAGAGGAGGTGCGGAAGTAAAGTGCTAAGGTACGGGGGCACGAGGAAAGGGCTGGCGACGAAGGACACTGGTGTCTTTTTCAATCGGGAAGGAGTCTCAAGCTCCAAACTGCTCTGAACTCCAGTTCCTGGCGAGTCTCTGGGGACCCAGACTCATATGGGGAGAAACTGGACTGTCTGGCTGCGGGCGGAACTCGAGGGCGGCTTTCTCTCAGAGGTGCTTGCAGCGATTAGCGTGGGACACTGAGACCTGGTGGCCTCTTAGGACAGGGCTGAGGATCAGCCATAGCTATTTGCTCCGCCCTGTTGTTCCCTTGAGACCCTGTCCCACCTAAGCTGTGTGCAGAGGCTTTTGCATATGAAAGGCCTGACACTTTGCATTCTGAAAATTACCTAATAAACTGCAGCTGGGTCAGAGAGACCTAGAACATCCAAAAGAAGGCCCAAGGCCCCACAGCAGCTTGCATTGCTTCACAGCTGGGCCTCATCTGGGCACCTCCAAACCCCAAACAAGGAATAGGAATCTGCAGATCTCTCCATAGCTCCTGATGGGTAGCCTCAGGCAGAGGCTAAATTAGCACCTCCTTAGAGATCTAAGAGTCAGTGTACCCAGTGGTCAGAGTGGGACCATCCAGATTACAATCCTTGGATCCTTAAGGGACACACTCAGGGGGCAGACTCAGTGAGCACCAAAGCCCCACTGAAGCAAGTCTTGCCCCATAAGGGTGTCTTCAGCACAGAAGTTCTCCCACTGTAGACACAGCTGATTCTCAGACAATAAACCTGGAGGCCAATTCCTCCCAGTGATACCTACAACAACCAAGGCTTAACTACAACAAGACTGTGCATACAGCCCACAAAGGGGTGCACCAAGAGTGTCCACCTCAGGTAATTGGGGAGGCTAAGCCACTGGGCCCTATAGGACACATAGCACACAAAGTCACTCTATCAACACATGGAAGCAGCCAAAATGCGGAGACAAAGAAACAGATCACAAATGACAGAAATGGAGGAAAGCAAACGACTGGATATAGAGTTGAAAACTACACTTCTAAGGTTTTTCAAGAACTTTCTAGAAACTGCCGATAAATTTAGTGAGACCGTCGAGGATATGAAAAAGGACCAACTAGAAATTAAACATACAGTGATTGAAGTGAAGAATAATATACAGAGATCCAACAGCAGACAAGAAGATCCCAAGAATCAAGTCAAAGATTTGAAATACGAAGAAGCAAAAAATACCCAACTGGAAAAGCAAAAAGAAAAAAGAATCCAAAAATATCAAGATAGTGTAAGGAGCATCTGGGACAGCTTCTTAACTACAACCAATATCGGAATTATAAGGGTGCCAGAAGAAGAGAGAGAGCAAGATATTGAAAACCTATTTGAAGAAATAATGACAGAAAACTTCCCCTACCTGGTGAAAGAAATAGACTTACAAGTCCAGGAAGCACAGAGAACCCCAAACAAAGGGAATCCAAAGAGGACCACACCAAGACACATCATAATTAAAATGCCAAGAGCAAAAGACAAAGAGAGAATCTTAAAAGCAGCAAGAGAAAGAAACTCAGTTACCTACAAAGGAATACCCATACGACTGTCAGCTGATTTCTCAACAGAAACTTTGCAGGCCAGAAGGGAGTGGCAAGAAATATTCAAAGTGATGAATACCAAGAACCTACAACCAAGATTACTTTATCCAGCAAAGCTATCATTCAGAATTGAAGGTCAGATAAAGAGCTTCACAGATAAGGAAAAGCTAAAAGAGTTCATCACCACCAAACCAGTATTATATGAAATGCTGAAAGGTATCCTTTAAGAAGAGGAGGAAGAAGAAAAAGGTAAAGATACAAATTATGAACAACAAATATGCATCTACCAACAAGTGAATCTAAGAATCAAGTGAATACATAATCTGATAAACTGTTGATTATAATAGAATCGGGGACATAGAAAGGGAATGGACTGACTATGCTTGGGGGGGAAAGGGGTGTGGGAGACGCGGGAAGAGACTGGACAAAAATCATGCACCTATGGATGAGGACAGTGGGTGGGGAGTGAGGGCGGAGGGTGGGGTGGGAACTGGGAGGAGGGGAGTTATGGGGGGAAAAAGAGGAACAGATGTAATAATCTGAACAATAAATATTTAATAAGAAAAAAACAGTTGGGAGCAGCATAGAGATTCCTGAAAAAGCAGCTGCCCCTAGACCCTGTTAAGGTCAGAAATGTCCAAACCTGTGGAGGATTGTTATGAGTATTTTAGGTGAATTCCTGTCATATGACTGCAAGCAAGATCTGAGATCCTGAGAGGAACAGCAGTTTTGTAGCTTGTTTTACACATTATAATCAAAGGAGAAGATGAAAAAAGTTACAAGAAATCTATTGGAAAGTGTGGAAAAGGAAAGGAGGGAGATCTCTAGCAATAAATAAAAAGAAAAATAAAGAAACACATGTTATTTTTACTTTGGAGGGTCCAGGACCATTAACATTTCCAGCAGGTACAGAGGCTGTGCAGGGAACCAGGCAACATGAGCGCTCTGTGGTCTTGTATTCTGGCTCCACAGGCTCTGCCTTCAATGGGTCTACCAAAGAAAATTTACTGGAGGTATGTGATGTCAAAGGTATGTTATCCATGATGCATAAGAACAGGGAAAGGGCTTACTTGAGGTAAAGTCTGACATTTGCTAAGGAAGCTGTAGGCCTGTGACCTGACTACCTGCCATCACCTGCCCAGTTAGGCATTTGTGATCCGACCGCACTGTGAGTCACTGAGTTTGTCAGGCCTGTCATGGGGCCCCCTGGGCTTATCAGGTTCCTTGCACAGCCTCTTTTTCATTCACAGTTTCTGAAAGAGCAGGTGGGACAGCGCAGGCATGACAGAGGGGCCCAGAAAAATCTGTTAGTCAGAGAATGGAAATAGGTCTCGTTCTGCACCTCCTTAGCCAAAATCCAGTTCAAGTGTGGATTTCCTGTGTTTTGTATTTGCGTCTCAATATCACCCCCTGGAAGGCAAAAGAATACCTGCAAGCAATGTCAGGTACTACACTAGGAATGCTGACCAGACTCCAGAAGGTGGGAGCTCACTGTGAGCCCTGGACAGAGGTGAGCTCTGACCTTTAGACTAAGAGCCAGCCATCCGGGAACCAGTCCCTGTGTGTCTCATGCCTCCTGACTTCATCCCAGGGCAGACTGGGTCCAGTGAGAGGACTGGCTTTCTCCAGAGTATTATGAGTCCAGTGTTCAGAGAGTTGCCCCCTCTGGTGGATCTGCTGTTTCAGGAGGATGTGTTGTTCCAGGTTTTCAAAGCCAGGTCCTGGTGATGGTTCTTTTGGGAGATGGTGCTGGCCTGCATGGTTGATGCCCAAAATGCCCTCCGTGTTTCTCATCGCAGCGTTTGGATGTTACATCCATTCCCCTGTGTCCCTGTTTGTCATCTGCTCTAGGCCTCCCCACAGGGCCCAGGTTCTGGAGCAGCTCTACATGGAGTGTAACCAGGGGACTCTGTGGGTCCTTCTGTTAGGGGAGGGGAGACCCCAAGGTACCCTCAGCACCTCTGAGATGGAAGCTACCCCAGATCCTGGGTTCTCCTTTCCCATCCTGCTGAGGATGTTCCCCTTGTTTCCCAGGACACCGTGGGCTGGTGAGATATCTTTAGGGGCCACAGGCAGCTGTATTCATACCGGGGAACTTGGGTATTGGGAGTCATCCCCTAATTTCCTGAGGTGGGGGTGAGTACCCTCCAGCTTGGTAGAAACTCTACCTGGGATGGAGAATCCAGAATGTCTGCCAGGTCAGGGATCTGTGATATAAGGAAGAACATGGGCTGCTATCCAGTCCCCGAAGAGATGAGAGGTGGGGAGGGCTGTGATTTCCTAGCAATGAAATCAGAGAGGTCTGATCCCTCACTGTTAGGAGGTTCCTGTCCCCCTTTCCTGACTGTAAGTGTGGTAAACACCTGGTCCTGGGACATCCCCGTGTAAAAAGGGGTAAGGGGCTGTGGCCTCCTCCCAGGCTGACACCAAGGCCTTTGTGTAGATAAAGAACATGATCTGACTGCAAGTCTCACACAGGGTGACCAGCTTCCATTATATGACTTCCCTCATCCATTTAATGAATGCTTCCTGAGTATCTGTGGTGTTTCTGGTCGGGGCTGGGCCCTGGAAACATCACAGAGAGCAGAAACTAGGTGGGCCCTGCACTTGAGGAGTTTAACATCTAAGGAGAGACAGGTTCTCAGATAAACGTTCCATAAATATTTGTTTAGAAAAGTCTTTCAGACAAAGAATTAGGTGCTTGTAAAATTATGAAACTGCTAGAGCCGCGGTTCTCAACCTGTGGGTCGTGACCCTTTTGAGGGTCAAATGACCCTTTTATAGGGGTTGCCTAAGATCATTGGAAAACAATTATGTAATTACAAATTGTTTTTGGGATTAATCACTATGGTTAAATTATGTTCAATTTGTAACAATGAAAATACATCCTGCATATCAGATATTTACATTATGATTCATAACACTAGCAAAATTACAGTTATGAAGTAGCAATGAAAATAATTTTATGGTTGGGGGTCACCACAACATGAAAATCTGTATTAAGGGTCAGTACATTAGGAAGTTTGAGAACCACTGGGCTAGAGAAATGGAAGTTAAGGAGTTGCCACTGGAAGTTGGGTTTCAAGGTCACGCTAGCACAGCCCCTCCCACAGGTAAAGAATTAGCTGTGTCTGCCAGAGGCCACACATCAGTCAACACAGTAGCAGAAATAATAGGCCCATCTCCTTTCCAGCTTCCAATTTACACACAAGTGCATCTCAGAGGCTGAGTTTAATTCACATCTGGATTCTCAATCACAAGGAGTGGGGGAATGGAATATTTAACCTTTCAGTCTACCTGATATAGGAGGGAACATGGAAAGGGGTGGAACATAAATGCCATGTGCCAATACATGGCATGTCTGAGCCCACATGCAGGCTGTGGGACTCTAGGAAAGTGATCCCACCTCAAAAATCTTCAGTTTCCCTATGTGATATCATACAAAGATATTTGGTGTTATTTCCTGGTTCTTAGAACTGAGCAACAAAAAATAGTTGAATTTTATGATTTATAAGGGTTGATAAGAGTGTCTTTTGTGTTGATGAAGAAACTCTGACAGGCCTCTGGATAGATGCAAGGTAAGAGCAGGTCACCATAAAGACAAAATCTTGCTTAGTAGCTAGAATTTCCCTGAAGAGATTAGGGTATGTAAAATGTGTAGGAATTTTTGGCTGCCAATGTAAGAAGTGTTTAAACTTCCTTGCCTGCTTCCTGCACACCCCTACAAGATTTCAAGCCTGAAACCCAGGCATGTGCCCTGACTGGGAAATGAACCATGATCTCCTGCTTCTTGCCTTGATGCTCAAACACTGAGCCACTTCAGCTGGGTGGCAAGAAGCTTTTAAGGAGACTTAGGTAAATTTCAAAAGGACAGAGAAAGTATCTGCAATTACATATTGCAGTTACATTTCTAAAGGAAATGCTCTAAGATATAATCGAGGTAAGAGGCCTATAGTCAGGAAGAAAGGTTAGAGACTCTGAGGGAATAATGAGACCTTTGTTTCAAAACACAACTGCTTTCTGCACAGCGGAGGGAAACAGAACTGAATCCTCTCAGCTAACACACAGTTTGCATCGCCATCAGTTCCTGCAATTGATAAAGAAGTGCAGGTCCCAGCCATTTATAAATAGATGCAAATTAGTTGAGAGCCTGAACAGAGATGGCATCTGATCTCCCAGAAGGCTGTGCTTCTGGAGTTTTACAAGGGGACTTTTCTCTCTACAGTCACCTTCCCTTTGATCAAATGTCATCTTCAAGGAAGAAGAGTATTCTCCATCCTCCAACATAGCTGGTTTCTGTTTAGTGACCTTAGTGCAGAGGACTGACATTCACCTCACTCTTTGCTGTGATGCAGACTTTTCTATGAAACCTGAGATGGGAGATTTAACATCCCCTTGAGGTTAGGGGGCCTCACTCTCACACTTCACCCGAAGTCTCTCTAGCTTTGGGTGATGCCCTCCTCTCAAACAGATTCTGAGTCTTCATCAGGTCACAATTAGCTCCATAAAAGGTGAGGTAGTTTATAATTCTGTGGGAATCAGTTTGAACTAGGACATTTGCTAATTCTTGGTTACATTACCAACGTCAGTTACCTAAAAGGGAGTACCCATACAACTGTCAGCTGATTTCTCAACAGAAACTTTGCTGGCCAGAAGGGAGTGGCAAGAAATATTTAAAGTGAGACACCAAGATGGCTGCATAGGTAAACACCTGAGATTGCTGCCGCAAACAACCACTTCAAAAATACAACTAAAAGACGGAACGGACATCACCCAGAACCACAGGAAGGCTGGCTGAGGAGAGACTCTTCAACTAGAAGCAAAGACAACAGCATTCCGAGGCTCAGAGGAGGCGCAGTGTGGAAAATTTAAAGGTACGGAGGTGCACGCGCAAAGCGGGCTGGTGTCTGAGGGCGCGGTTGTCGTTTTCAATCAGGAGGGAGTCTCAGACTCTGGGCTACAGATCCGGGCGAGTCTCTAGGGACCCAGACTCAAACGGGAGAAGCGGGACTGTCTGGCTACCGTCCCTCCAAGGTTTGCAGCGGTTGCTGGGACAGAGAGGCAGAACCCCTGGGGATGGACTGAGAGCAGCCATAACTGCTCCCTCCGCCCGCCCTGTTGAGCCCGCCCCGCCCAAACCCTGCGCAGAGCCATTTGCCGGATCGCCTCAGGCAAAGGCTAGATTAGCACCTCCCCAGAGGACAGAAGTTTTCCCACAGCTGATTCCCACAGCCAGTCAGCCTGGTGGTCAAATCCCTCTAGTATTAACTACAACAATCAAGGCTTAACTAGAACAAGACTGTGCACAAAGACCACAAGGGGGTGCACCAAGAAAGCATAAAAAATGCGGAGACAAAAAAACATGACAGAAATGGAGGATATAGAGCTAAAAAACGCAATTTTGAGGGCTTGCAAGAAACTTGAGGAGAGCCTCACGAAAACTAATGAGACCCTCGATGCTATGATAAAGAAACTAGAAATTAAGCATACACGGACTGAAATAAAGAATATTATACCCAATAGCAGACCAGAGGAGCACAAGAATCAAGCCAAAGATTTGAAATGCGAAGAAGCAAAAAACACCCAACTGGAAAAGCAAAAAGAAAAAAGAATCCGAAAGCGTGAAGATAGTGTAAGGAGCCTCTGGGACAGCTTCAAGTGCACTAATATCAGAATTATAGGAGTGCCAGAAGATGAGAGACAGCAAGATATTGAAAACCTATTTGAAGAAATAATGGCAGAAAACTTCCCCCACCTGGTGAAAGAAATGGACTTACAGGTCCAAGAAGCACAGAGAACCCCAAACAAAAGGAATCCAAAGAGGACCACACCAAGACACATCATAATTAAAATGCCAAGAGCAAAAGACAAAGAGAGAATCTTAAAAGCAGCAAGAGAAAGAGACTCAATTACCTACAAGGGAATACCCATACGACTGTCAGCTGATTTCTCAACAGAAACTGCAGGCCAGAAGGGAATGGCAAGAAATATTCAAAGTGATGAATACCAAGAACCTACAACCAAGATTACTTTATCCAGCAAAGCTATCATTCAGAATTGAAGGTCAGATAAAGAGCTTCACAGATAAGGAAAAGCTAAAGGAGTTCAACACCACTAAACCAGTATTATACGAAATGCTCAAAGGTATCCTTTAAGAAGAGGAAGAAGAAAAAGGTAAAGATACAAATTGTAAACAGCAAACATGCATCTATCAACAAGTGAATCTAAGAATCAAGTGAATAAATAATCTGATGTTCAGAATGAACTGGTGATTATAATGAATCAGGGACATAGAAAGGGAATGGACTGAGTATTCTTGGGGGGGGAGGGGAATGGGAGATGCGGGATGCGGGAAGAGACTGGACAAAAATCGTGCACCTATGGATGAGGACAGTGGGTGGGGAGTGAGGGCGGAGTGTGGGGCGGGAACTGGAAGGAGGGGAGTTATGGGGGGGGGAGAGGAACAAATGTAATCTGAACAATAAAGATTTAATAAAAAAAATGAAATATTTAAAGTGATGAATAGCAAGAACCTGCAACCAAGATTACTTTATCCAACAAAGCTATCATTCAGAATTGAAGGTCAGATAAAGAGCTTCACTGATGAGAAAAAACAAAAGGAGTTCATCACCACCAAACCAGTATTATATGAAATGCTGAAAGGTATTCTTTAAGAAGAGGAAGAATAAGAAAAAGGTAAAGATAAAAATTATGAACAACAAATACATATCTATCAACAAGTGAATCTAAAAATCAAGTGAATAAAAAATCTGATGAACAGAGTAAACTGGTGAATATAATAGAATCAGGGGCATAGAAAGGGAGTGGAATGACAATTCTCAGGGGTGAAAGGTGTGTGGGGGGTGTGGGAAGAGACTGGACAAAAATCTAAACCTATGGATGAGGACAGTGGCGGGGGGAACTGGGTGGAAGGAAGCTATGGGGGGAAAAAAGAGGAACAAATGTAATAATATGAACAATAAAGATTTATTTTAAAAAAAATTAGCTAATGCTTCAGGAACAGTTTCCTGCCCAGTACAACAATGTTTTTTTTATGAATATTCATTTATTTTTAACTAGCCAATTTAAATTGATCTAAAATAAAGTTTATTTTTTAACTTCACTTGTCCTAGGTTATAGACAGTAAATGACATTAACTAAAATTGTGCTATTAGCGTTTGAATAACTTTACCTAAGTTTTCTCAGGGAGGCAAAAACACAAATTACTTACTTTTGCTTATGAAGCCCAACATTGACTTTTCATTACAGCTTTCATGTATTTGAAGGAAACCTCTTTTTATTTCCTTCCAGAGCAATTATTAGGATATACTTAGAGAGTTTCTCTTAAAAGACACTCTTCTTTCTTTTTACACCAAGCAACTTACAAGGCTGCTGCTTGGATATTGGGTCATGCAGCCAAATAGCTATATTTCAATGACTCTCATTACATTATGTTGACTACTAGTAAGGATCAGATTTAATATTTTAATAATAATCTTTAATTTACCCTGTAAATATTAGCGGAAGAGATTTCAAAAATTTTAAATTTCTCCTTTTTATTGGCCTTAGAATTATATTTTTAAAGAGTATCCCCTTAGGCATATTTGCATATACAGAGGGATTATGAGTAGTCCCAGTAACTTTCAGAGAGATTTATTACAATTTAATTGTTTATAAAACACAAAAATTATTTTCTCAAAAATAAATTTCCACACTTTAGGCATTTTGTCATTACAACTATATAATTTCTTCCAACTTAATTTGAATTCTTAGAAGCTTCAAATTTCAGGTGGCAAGTTAAATACTTAGCATTTCTCAAATTAGTAATACATTTATATTTTAAGGATGTATTTCCAATAAAATACAAGGCATATTCAATTAACAGATTAAATTCTATCCTCTAGATTTTTTTTAAAATGAGGTAAACTCAGGTTAATATTTCCATATTTTTGTCATTTTAAAATACCTAGATATTTAATAATTTTTATTATTTAATTCAGCAATGTTCTAAAGTCTTAAGTTACCAAGGCTTTGAAAAACTATGTTTTTGGTGAGAAGGCCGGGGGAGGGGATTTAAAAGCGCCACTTTTTTCTTTAAAGATAAGGTTTCTGTTGCCTCCGCAGACTTCTCTGGCTTTTTTGCTTCTGCAGGGAGAAGAGCGACTGGCCCTTTACTATCAACACATTATCACAGAAGAGCTTTACCACAAAGTCTGATATACTTATAAGCTCTCTGCATATAATTTAGCTGATTTTGCACGTCATTATACTGTCCCAGCCCTGATAATATTTCATAAGTTATTTGAGCATTCGGCCAGGTTTATCCTCTTTAGTCTCCTTAAAAGACTCTGGTAAATGAAATACCGTGTTCCACAATGAGAAACAGTCTGGAGGCAAGTTTTTTCCCTGCTAATGAGCCCCCCGCCTTTTTTTTTTCCAAGTTCTGACTAAGTTTTTCCCAACATTCAAGACCTAATGTACCTTCTTCAGGAAACCAAGGGTTATGTTCTATAATAACATGCAAAAAATGTAAGAGATTACCTTCTGAAACTTTAATTCCTTAAGCATGCAAATCAAAAATCTACAATAAAGTTTCTTACTTTTAAGCCGAATCCTGCCCCATTAGCCTGGCTAGAAAGACACGTTCCCAACCTACTTACAGATCGCGATTTCTGCAGCTGATCGTGGGCTTTGTGTGCGGTGAAATATCTTCCCACCTCTATGGTGAATTCTTTCCCACCTTGCCCGTGAATCTTATTTTTTCGCTCTAGGTGAAGTCTTCTCTTCCAGATGTCCCCTTGAGGCGCCAGATGTGTATGTGTGTTTCCCCACGGCCTGCGTGGTACAAGGTTCAGGATCTGGAAGAAGAGCCAAACAGAAAGGAAAGAGAGGAGACAAGAGATAATTTGGAAATATTGGGGGGCCAGGCAGGCAATTCCAACTCAAGGGGAAGGACTTCCACTGGTGCCCAGGCCTCGCCAGCCATTTATTCAACTTTGGTTAAACAGAAAACCCTTAGTCAGGCAGGTAATTGCAGTAACAGACAGGCTATCTTAAAGGTCAGTAAATATTAAAAGGATTTACTCTGGGACTATTTGATCAGGAAATAGCTTGAGCCCCCTTTGTCAGGACTATACAATTGGTGCATAACTCAGTCCCTTGCCATGGGTTCAAGGGTCACCAGCGTTCTGGGATCCTTGTTTGCACTTCTCTGCTAGTGAAGACAATGGGCGGCCTCCTGCAAAACTGGTTATTTTCTCTCTCACATCTCTCTCTCTCTAATCAATAAAAACTTATCCTTGAGTGAGGTTTAAATGTTAAAATAATGAAAACCCTCCTGTTAGGATTTAATGAGTTTTATTTATCTTTTGTGTCAATCCAATTAGCAAACACTGATGCCTATGATTCTTCCTCCTGTTCTTAAAATCTCCGAAGCCTTTTATTTCAGTGGTGTTGAGGTCAGTCTCACTGCTCTATTGCATGGTCTTGAATAAGGACTCTCTTGTTTCCCTGAATTTGTCTGGCTCAAGATTTACTTTGACATCATCTACCTGTAATTAGCTGAACCTGTCATCTTACAGTGTCAATCCTCATCATATTTTCAAATTTTCCAATTTATTTCCTTCTGTGGTTATAATCCTCCAAATAAATGTTTCCCACTTTTCTTCCTCTCTTCTGAAGGGTGGTTCACAGCAGGAGATGGCCTGACTTCCCAGATCTTTCCCAGGTTGCCTCTGAGTGGCCTTTGCACCAGATGTGAGAAGACTCGACCTGTGGGAAACTGATATAGGGTTAAGCCTCAGACTGACCTGTTGGCAAAGTCACAAACAAGTCCCAGCTTAGAGGGCACAGTCCTCTTAGCATAATTAGGCTTGACCTTATAACACTCCCTAGATCTTATCTGGGAAGCTAATGGGCTGAGGAAGTGCAGGAAGTGTAACCATGGTCAAAACAAGTGAAACTCACAAGAACTGTGTAACTATGGTAACCACTACCTTGTTTATCGCTCACTATAAAAAGCTTGGTGAGGCCTGAGCACAGTGGAAGTCCTTCCTCTTGAGTTGGACTTATCCGCCTGGTCCCCCAATATTTCCAAATTATCTTGTGTGTTTTCTCTTTCATTTGTGTGCGGCTCCTCTTCCAGACCCGAACCCTGAACCACGCAGGACGTGGAGGAAAACACTTATGACAGCGACCAAACCATCAAAAGTGTTCTCATTCTATATTCATTTTCACTGCACCTCCGAAGAACAATATCACAGAGAATTAAACAAATATTCAGGGATAAAAGAACAACTCCAGTACACATGCACATCCCTGTGATGTCAGCCACCTGCAGGCCTACAGTGGACGACCCTGTTGCCAGCCAGCCATGTGCCAGAGCTCAGGCCAGACATCAGGGTCCTCATTCTTTGTCTCATTTTTGTTGTTGCTTTGCAAACTCGATGTGCCTGGCCTTAGAGTGTCAACAAGCAGAACCTGGGAAATGGAAATAATCTCAGAATAGGAAATTGTCAAGCTTGGGAGGTTTGGGAGTGTGAGACATTTTATGATTTCAATGGCATCTGGGCGTGTAATATAGGAAGGCTCTCTATGTGTGGGTTTAGGTTGGGCTGAGGAACACGAGAGGGGTTGACCTACCTGTTGAGAAAGCAGCCACTGGAGCTGGTGCAGTGGTATTGGGGTGCCATTCCCCCAGAGCTAGATGGATGAGAGGGGTGAGAAACAGGGTTCAAAGGAAGAATAAGGTCTGGAAGGCTTAGATTAGTGCCCTGACATTGGGACAAGTGGGGCACCAGATGTACAGGTTGACAGGGTAGATGGTGCAGAAACGAGGGGACAAGAAACAGAAGGAGACAGAAATCAGATTGGGGGTTTTGAGAGATAGGAGTTGAGGGATCAGAGCAACCTCTCATTGCGTACAGAGTTTTATTTGGGGGATGAATATATTTTAGTACTAGGTAACATGGTGGCTGAACAACATGTGGCTATACTGCCAGTAAAATGTTCACTTTAAAAGGATTAATATCTTGTTATAAGAATTTCACCTCATAAAAATCATTATGCTCACTGAAAGAAGCCATACCAAAAGGAGAGTATACGAGGTAATTCCATGTATCTACACTAATAAAAGAGAAACATGCTAATTAGCGTATGACCGCTACCCTTCCCATTGGCTAATCAGCATATCCTTATGCAAATTAACTGTCAGCCAAGATGGCGGCCGGCAACCATGCACTGAAGCGAACAGGGGGGCTTGCTTGCTCCAGTGACTGCGGACTCCAACGTTCCCCGCCTGACTTGCCGGCCTCTCAGCTGCAACTCTAAACAACTATGTTGCAAATATAGAAGCTAAACAAAACCCCAGAAACCGGCTTTCAGTCAGCCAGGCTTCAGACAGCCGGACAGCAACATTGTATCAAATACAGAAGGTAAAAGCCAGAAACCTGCTTTCAGCAGCGAGGCCTCAGAGCTAAAGCTGGCCCAGAATAGAAAAAAGAAAAAGAAAAAATGGAGCTGTTGGGAGCTTCAGTCACCCGCCAGCCTGAAAACGGCCCCTTAGCCAGACTGGCCAAGCACCCCAGTGGGGACCCCCACCCTGATCCAGGACACCCTTCAGGGCAAACCAGCCGGCCTCCACCCGTGCACCAGACCTCTATTCTATATAGTAAAAGGGTAATATGCCTCCTGGCACCGGGATCATCGGAGCAGCGAGGCTTCCGGCACCGGGATCAGTATGACGGGGCAGCGCCCAAACCCCCAGATTGCGCTGCGGCTCTGTGTGTGACAGGGAGCGGGGCCACAACCTCCCTATCCGCCCTGCTCTGTTCCTGACAGGGGAAGGCGCCCCAACCCCCTGATCAGCCCTGCTCTGTGCCTGATAGGGGAGAGCTCCCCAACCCCCTGATCGCCCTGCGACTCTGTGTGTGACAGGGTGGGGTGCCCCAATCCCCTGATCGGCCCTGCTCTGTATGTGACAGGGTGTGGCGGCCCCAAACCCCCCCTCCCCCCCAAGGCCCTGCTTCTGAGTGTGACAGGGTAGAGCCATAACTGCCCCATCGGCCCTGCCCTGAGTGTGACAGTGGTGGGCACCCCAACCCCCTGATCGGCCCTGCTCTGTGGGTGATAGAGGGCGGCACCCCAACCCCCCTCCACCGGCCTTGCTCAGTGTGTGACAGGGTAGAGCCATAACCTCCCCATTGGCCCTGCCCTGAGTGTGACAGGGTGCAGTGCCCCCAACCCCCTGTTCCGCCATGCTCTGTGTGTGACAGGGGGCGGTGCCCCAACTCCCCTATCGGCCCTACGCTGTGAGTGACGGGGGGAGCTCCCCAACCCCCTGATCGACCCTGCTCTGTGAGTGATGGGGCAGTGCCCCAATCCCCTGATGGGCCCTGCTCTGTGAATGACAGGGGGCAGCGCCCCAACCCCCTGATTGGCCCTACTCTGTGCGTGACGGAGTGGCGCTGCAACGTCCCCATCGACCCTGCCTTGAATGTGACAGGGGCGGTGCCCCAAACCCCAATCGGCCCTGCTCTGAGCCTGATCAGGGGCTGCACCTAGGGATTGGGCCTGCCCTCTGCCACCCGGGAGCAGGCCTAAGCCAGCAGGTCGTTATCTCCTGAGGGATCCCAGACTGCGAGAGGGCACAGGCTGGGCTGGGGGACCCCCCCACCCCGAGTGCACAAATTTTTGTGCACCAGGCCTCTAGTATATATATATAACATTCTAGAAAATGCAAAATAATCTATCAAGTAAGACAGGATGAGTGATTGCCTGATGACTGTGGGGTGGGTTGCAGAGAGAGGGACTACAAAAACACATGAGAAACTTTTGGGTGATAGGGAGTGTGTATGTGTGTCAGCACTAACCGGATTGTACACTTTACATATGTGTGGTTTATCGCCTGTCACTTATGCCACAGTCAAGCTGTAATCAAGGCTTGATGTCATGAATTGATTGTGTAGTTTTGGAGGGAAGAACCCCTTTATTCTGTTATTGTTGTTCCCAGGTGGGCAGACCCTGGATGTGCAATAATGACAACAGCTGGCCTTTCTCTAGCACACACTGTGTACCGGGCACTTCAGGTCTATTAGCTCATATAATCATCCAAATGAGTCAGTTTAACTCATTTACTTCAATTGACTTTCCCACCTCCGGGCCTTTGCACCTGCTGTGCTCTCTGACTGGACCTCTTACTCCTGCCCCCCATCAGCTCTAGCTTAGCCTGGGCTCTTGCTCGATTAGATGCATCTCTTCAGGAAAGTCTCCCTAGTCCCTCAGTCTAGGTCAGAATCCCAGTTATGTGAGGTGATGACGCTCCATATTTCACCTTTCCAACCATGATCACAAGTGTAACTTCTTTACTCATTTATCAAAGAAGACCAACCCACTGCTCACCTTCTGCTGACACTGCTCTTAGCACTGGGAGTGTAGGTGTGAGACAGAACAGACAAAATCCCAGTCCTCATGGACATGGCATGCTAGTGGGAGAGTCGCCCAGTAAGCCACACAGAAATAACAGTAATAATGTGATAGTACGTTAGAGTGAAATAAGGGATGTGTGGAGTGTTTTTATTTCTTTCCATTTAAAAATGTTGGAGCAGCAAAAAGGAGGTAAGCTTGTTGGAGCAGACAGAGCTGGAGATGAGAGGAGATGGAGTCAGAGAGGGAGGGGCCATAGCCAGAAATCTGCTTTCCCTCTGAGTGATCTGAGGAGCCTCTGGAGGGCTCAGAGCCCCAGTGGGCATGAGTGATCTGTGTTTAGTGAAGGCATCCAAAATTTAGCCTTCCTGAAGTTCCTATTTTGGGACATTGATTTCAAGAAACAATTTTAAGAAACAAAACTTAGAAAGAATTTTTGACCCCTCTCCACCCCACGCCCCCACATTCCTGCCATAGATTCACACAGAAAAACTTGCTCAAGAAAGGAATCAGGATGTTCACCTTAGCCTACTTTCCTAGGCACCTGTGTGGCTGCTGGGTGGAGGGCAGGGAGCCCAGTGAGGAGGCAAGTGCAGTCATCCAGGTGACAGCTGAGGGTCAGACTAGTGTGGGGGGAAGGGGTCAGTTTCTGTGTTTGTTGAAAGCATAGATTCAAGAGAATTTGCTGATAGACTGGATGTCGGGTGTGGGAGACAGTGAAAGAGATTCAGAAAAATTCTGGAGGAGCACATTGAGGTCAGAAGTTTGGCTGGGATCAAGGATCTTAGGGCATCTTGAAGTGCTTTTCAAATATTAGTTGTCAAATAAATAATTGGACATCAGCAATCATGTCCAGTTTGTCTCTCTCATCCACTCTCTTGTCTCTAGGGCCCTGCATAGTGATGGGTAGGTACATAGTAGGAGTACATTACATTTTCCAAGAATTGACAAATGAACAATCAGATCCTATCCTGGACACTCATACACAATATCTCTTAGTGACTGAAAACATACAGAGATGCCATAAAGTTACCATGACTGCAGGGGCCCTTATGAATCCCTTTGTTTTTTTAAGTCACATCAGGACCTTTCTCCCGCATTCATGCTGTACGCATTTTGGAATTAAATTAAACATGAAAGTGCATGGGTGATATTGAAGCCTACCTGGACACTCGCGGCAAGACTCCTGCCCCCAATTCCTCAACAATAGAGATGTGACTGGAGTCCTTCATGCAGGCAAGAAGCTCACATACTAGTCAAAATTAGGGACATGTACAAACACAACAAAGGAACAGCTTAACCAGTGAGTAGTGATGGCGGAAACACTAATCTGAGATATGAGTCAGGGTCTCAGGACTCCTAGTTCTTCCTGAACAGCTATGGATGATATGAATGTGACAAGTTGCTCTCCAGGAATGAAGAAATTTTTATAGTAGATTCCAATGTATCTTTTAGTTTCTTTTTCTAATGAGAAGTCAAAAGTGGACACATTTAGACTGAAAGAGCAATGTTTCAGTGTTTTTATGTTTTGTTTTGTTTTGATGACTTAGTTCAATGACTAGGTAACTAGGATTGAGCTTTTAGTTAGACTTTTAAACCTTACTAAGAGTCGTGGCTCCGCTGTGAAGGGAAGCGAGTGTTTACCCAAGATGTGCCTTTTAGGGTGTTGATATTGATATCGTCATTGGGGAAAACAAGTTTTAAGAAATAAGCCTTGGACCTTCCCAGTAAACTGCCTAGAATGTGTTTAGATAGAGGACCACTCCAGGAGGAACATTCCCATAACCAATGTTCGTGCCTTTTGAAGCCTCAAACCACAACCCTCTTTCCCCCTTAGCTTCAGAATGACATATAAGATTCCACTACCCAATGCTTCCTTTGTTCTATATTCTTATAGTCCTAGAATATTTGTTCATATATCAGACTTTACAGTGTCTCCTGTTAATCTGTCTGTTATTTTGACATTTAGCCCAGATAGAAGAATTTAAAATATGAGAGGAAGATTACCCTTTGTTCCCATAGTTGGATGTCATGATTTCTAGTTAAATAATAAATAGAAAATAGAATCTGGCAGGTGTGATAGGAAAGAATGCATATGGGACCTGGAGCCTGGAAACTAGTCAGTGAAATAGGTTGCAGGAGATATCGTGCTCGCGATCAGAGAAAGATGTTCTCTGCTAAACACAAGATGGATAGATGTTTTCTGCTCTTAAGGTAACATAAATGACCCAACCCCAAAATGGGTTGCAGAACTTCGGGTTGTCTGCAGGAAGGAAGACCTCTAGGCCCCAATAACCAAAGACCCCAGCCAGGATGATGCCAGAGAGAAATGTCACATTATGAGTACTTATAACTGACCAATCCTCAAAACCCATGACTCTGAACCCGAAATCTTGACTTTCCTCCCTTAAAAGACCCTAAATATAAACAACTGTGAGTTTGGGTCTTTGAGCATCAGCTGCCCCATTCCTCTTCATTGGTACCTTTGTAATATGTGCTTTCTTTCCTTTCACTACAACCAGGTGTCAGTCACCTGGCAAACAGGGTGGACATCAGGGTGGACAACAATATGAATAGACTTACAGGCCTGTACCTCCACTGCTCCTGGGATCAGAACCTTGCCTCAGGCCTCGTTCTGTGAGAACAAAGAGGAGCAAAAGGGGTGAAGGTGGACTCTGAAGGTGAGAGAGTTCTTAGTGAGAGAGGGGAGTGAAAGTAAAGTCTTCTCAAACTCCCTGAGCAACTAATACAGGCAGATCACTGACGATATCACAATCACTTTTAGCATCACCCTGCCAGGTAGTTTTTATATGAACTGAAGGTTTTGTTTCTGTTTTTCCCATCAACTGCCAATTCTCCAATGGGGTGTCCTACAATTCATTTCAGTTCTGATACGAACTATCTGAAGTGGGTGCACACCCCATAGGTTCAAGGCTCAGTAACATAACTTCAGACACCATCACAAATGGGGTGCCCAGGTAACTCACATTTTGGCCTGGTTAACTTTAGATTTGAAGGTTCCCATGACCCCTCATGCTTTATAATTATCTAAAAAACCCACAAAGTACTCAGGAAATGACTTTACTTACTGTTACTGGTTTATTGTAAGTATACAATTCAGGAATAACTAAATGGGAAAGACTGGCAGATGAAGGCATGGGGAGAGGTGTGAAACTTCCATTTTTTCCCAGAGTGCTCAGCCTTCCAGCATCTACACAGAGTTTCCTGAATCCCATGGTTAGGGTTCTTATTAGAGGTATTCTTATGTTGGCATAATTGATGAAATATTTGGCCATTGGTAATTATCCCAAGCACCTCTCTCCTCCCAAGAGGTTAAGGAGTTGGACTGTGTGAATGAAAAAGGGGCTACATACTCAACCTCATAAGCTCAGGAAAGGCCTCTTTGTGGGCCTTACAAACTCAGAAACCTGAAGTAACCCCACAGGATGGTCTTAAAATAAAACCTTCGAACTTAAAGTGAGTCATGGTGGGTAGTCATGTGCTTGGCTGGTATCTTTCCTGACAAAGGTCAGTCTTTACCTTAACTGAGCCCATCCATTGACTTTTTACATCTACAATAACATACATTTGGAATGTCAGGGTTATTTTCTTTTTTCCAAACCCCTCACAACCCCAGAGCAGAAAGCACAAGACCCCTCCATGTTATTGTTATCATGCTAATTGTTTACTGCTAACTAACTTATACCAACCAATATAAAAGAAGTATGGGATGATTGGTTTTTCTTTTTATCTAATCCCAGAGATTCTCTCTATGCCTTGCTGTTTTTTCTTCTACCTCTCCAATCTTTAACCACTGGATTTCATGTCACTCCTTTTCCTTCTATAGATTGCAAATGTGTAGCAGATGTTCTACTGTCTAAATATAACCCTGGAAAATCATTCCATGAACCCCAAGGCCATTTCCTACTTCCTTTAGATCCATTTTAAAGACAATAATTGAATTTTACCCAAGTGATACCATCTCAGGAATACAAATATGTCTTAGTTATGATTTCTATGTTATTCTCACTAGGTTGCGGCATTCACTGAGGCATTCTCAGTGTGTGTTCCAAGTGAAAGCAACAGTTAAAAACTATTGTGGAATTCCCTATGAGTTACAGTGACTTAAGGACACATTTCACCATTCAAAAAATACAATTCATTTCTAATATTTGGCCTATTCTACTAGTCTTTTTATTGTACTTATAACACCTGTTCTCTGGATTGGTGTAAAATACAAATGATATAATTAAAAGTCAACTAGGTAAATTTTCAGAAGCTTTTAATCTCCCTTGGCCTAAAGCCCTCCTTATGGTTCTTCTCAACCTGGAATCTGCTATTTTGGTAAACACATAGCTTTTCTCTTCATTAAATAGTCACCAGTAACTCCATGTATCTAGAACAGTGGTTCTCAACCTTCCTAATGCCATGACCCTTTAATACAGTTCCTCATGTTGTGGTGACCCCCAACCGTAAAATTATTTTTGTTGCTACTTCATAACTATAATTTTGCTACTGTTATGAATCATAATGTAAATATCTGATATGCAGGAAGTATTTTCATTGTTACAAATTGAACATAATTAAAGCATAGTGATTAATCACAAGAACAATATGTAATTATATATGTGTTTTCTTATGGTATTAGACATCCCCTGTGAAAGGGTCGCCACCCATAGGTTTTGAACCACTGATCTAGATGAAGAGACGTATGAACCAACTTTATGAAAAGGAGACATTCTGCATTATTATCAAGAACATTTTAACCAGCTGATAGGGACAGATAAATTAGTGACATTTATTTACAGGAGAGTTCTCAGCACATGAAGTCTTCAAAGACCATGACTTTTTTTGTCAATTGGAAAAGACTTCAATGAAAGACTCTCCAACATTGTTTGAATGGACCTTATTAGGTGCCAAACCACAAATGGACATCTTCCCTGTCTCTGACACTTGCCTTCACCTACAGTGAACAAAGACTTCTTGAGAATGAGAGTTCACTGACATCAGAGATTGACAGCTATTCAAAGACACCGAGAAGCCCTGTATAACTACAAATTGATTATCTTTACCTGCCTGTGAATATTAGTGCACGAAATCTATGCACATTAAAAGGAAATTAGTTGCCCTAACCGGTTTTGCTCAGAGGATAGAGCATTGGCCTGTAGACTCAAGGGTCCCAAAAGGCAGATGGAACAAACGGCACCAGGGTAATCAGGAAAGGTCAGAAGGGGCAGACAGAACAAACAACTTTTATGGGAGACAGCTGCAGCCAGGGAGGTTACGGGAGATGGCCGCAGCCCGGGAGTAAACTGAAAAACAAGCAACTTGATAAGAAACTAGACAGGCATTAATTCACAACGGCGCCAAGATTCCCAGAAGAGTGACCCCCTTGCTCCCCCCGTTTGCTTCCCCCGTTTGCTAGAGGGGTATATAACCTGTGCTTAAACTCTTAGTCAGGGCTGACAGCCGCTGCTCTGCTGCGTTCAGAGTAAGCTGTAAGCCCCAACATGTTGGTAACTAAATAAACCCTTTGCCTTTTGCATGAGAAGCGTCTCTTGGTTCTTTGTGACAGCGGCTTGCGTCCTGGGCGTTACAAGAGGATAGAGCATCGGCCTGCAGACTCAAGGGTCCCAGGTTCGATACTGGTCAAGGGCATGTACCTCAGTTGTGGGCACATCCCCAGTGTGGAGTATGTAGGAGGCAGCTGATCAATGTTTCTCTCTCATTGATGTTTCTAACTCTCTATCCCTCTCCCTTCCTCTCTGTATAAATTCAATAAATATATTTTTTATAAAATGGAATTAATTAGCAGAGATATTTTAATATTGCTATTTTCCCTTTCTCTATAACAGAAGTGTGAGAGATGAAAGGAAATTAGTAAAATGTATATGAAAATAATATATAAATTTATTAATAAATGAACAGTAACAAAAGGATATAACAACAGAGGCATGATATAAAAATGACAAAAATATGATATGAAAACAACAAAAACATGATATGAAAACAACAGTGATGCAAACAATGACTGATAAAGTGATTAAACTTATTCTATTATCCCCCTGTACACCACATTAAGAGTGAAAACACTTTCAGAGTGCTTGACTAATTTCCCTTGTGATGAAGTACTTAGAACTTTAACTGTAACATTACATGCTCTTCAAACTTGAGAGAAAGCAACATGTAACTGACCATGTGCAAAAACGGGTTCAGGTAGGAATATGCCTACTCTGTCTAGAGTTTGTCCTTGTGATTTATTAATAGTCATCACAAATGCTGGCATCATGGGAAACCGTCGTAGAATCAATTTAAATGGGAGGCCAATGTCAGATGTGGACAAATTAATTCTTGGAATCAGAACAGCCTCTCCCTCTGCAGATACTGTTAATACTTCAGCTTCGATAATGTTAGGTCGTAATCTTTTGATAATTAATCTGGTACCATTACAAAGACCCCATTTACTATTGATATTTCTCAATAGCATGATGATTGCACCCACTTTCAATTTTAATTTATGACATGGCATTCTTGAAAGAGTAATAAATGCTATTAAGAAATTTGATGGGAAAATTTTCCTTTTCAGCATCATCTGTGGAATCAATGGAATCATGACTCAAATATGTGTGAAAATCTCCAACGAGTATATCCAAATTTTCTTCATTTAATTTTTGAACATGCTCAAATTTTGGACAAAGAATTGCATGTTTAAATATAGTTTTAATATTATCTACAGCAGTGGTTCTCAATCTTGGCTGCACATTAGAATCACCTGGGAATCTTTTTAAAATTATTATTCCTAGGCCTAATCCTCCAGAAATTGTTTGTTTGCTATGGGGTGGGGCCACAACATCAGTAACAAAGAAACAGAATTAAAACTTTATTGTGGGGAGCCGCTACAGTGTTTTGGACAGGTTCAAGCCTTGGACTGATGAGAGGGCACAGTCCTCTCATTGCCACGTGCAAGTCCTAGCTTGGAGGGCAGAGCCCTCCCAGCACAATTATAGCCAACAGCTGTAGTTGTAAGCTTGAACCTATGGTCGGAACACGTGGCCCCATGTGCCTGAGTGATGTAGGCTTGATAGAGTTCAGGTGTATGTAGTTGAGTAGTATTGAAACCCAGGAGAATGTTGCAAACATCTTGGTCACACCCTTACTTTGCCTTGTAGCATCTGCTATAAAATAAAGGCATGGCTGTGGGCGTGGTCACTGCCTCTCAGAGAAGCAGTATCCCAGGGAGACCCGACTTTCATTCTCTTGTCTGTCTTTTCTAAGCCTTGCAGCTGCCCCCACTCAGGTTCACCTGTGGCCGTGCTGGATCTCGGCACACTTTAGAAAGATCTGCCTCCACGCTCCGAGGGTAGGTTCCTGCCTCAAAACCCGCCCTTACAGGAAACAGCTCCAGAAAACAGCTTGGGGGTGGGCGCAGCCATTGCCAAGACAACCCCTGCAGGACTGACTTCCTTTCCTTTGGTTGCGGCGGTTCTTATGGACATGATGAACACCACCCATGATTTTTATATAAGTAGATAATAATAATTACACTTGTTCTTTGGACTTTTCTCAAACAGTGTATATATAGCCCAATTTTTAATAATGACTAAAGGTGTATATGATAACTTTTGTATTATTAATAATACAAGTTATTAATAATAACTTTTTTATGTATTCCCTTTTTGAGACAGGTTAGTAAGAAGCTAAGAAAATTTCTTTGCAAGTGGAATTAGGCAACTGAGACAGATAGCTGAACCAACTGTCCAAGCAATTTACAGCCAGTTACAGAAGGCCATCAGGGTGGAGAGTCTTGGGCACATAGTAATGCGTAAAACTGGCCCCAGGGAGGCCTTTCCTTCCCTGTAATATTAGTGATAATGAGGTTTAGACTGCCTGCGCTGGCACTGACCCAATAGAGACCATGACCCTTAAACGGGACATCTGGGAAAGCTGATGAAAACTCTATTGAAATCTCTCCTGAGACCTCTGCTAAATCCCCACCTTTGGAAAGTAAATAAAATCGCTCAAGACAAAGAAGCCACAGTGTGCCTCCTTCTGGCACTCCCCCCCCAAAAAAAAAAAAATCTCCTTTTTGATTGAATTTTCTTTCTTTTAAACTCTATGAGGTCCCCAGGGGAGCAATGGGCAGCAGCAGCTTGTCCTGGACTAATCAATCCCATTGACCTAACCCCCAAACTCTTTTACCTGTGAGCTGACAGCATCCCCACCTAGACTCACTTCATTCCCATGTTTCTAGAGAGGCCAAACAGTGCTGCCTAATCTCTCTCCTAATGCCGCTATCCTAAGCCTTTCCTTATTTCAATGTTCCAAGATTTAAAAAACATATTATCAAAATCACCTGAACTCATATTGTGAAAGCTTTCTTGACCAAGCCAAGAACCCACACACTGCAGGCTGGCCTTATGCAAATCAGTTCAGGACCTGGCTCCCTTTCTGGTAACATTTTGAAATTTAGAAGGAATGCTATTGCAAAGGAAAGGAATGGAATGTGTTTGTTTTTAAGAGAATTTAAAAGTAAGTAGTTTTTCCTAATCAGTTGGTTATTTAAAAAATATTTTTATTGATTTAAGAGAGAGGAAGTAAGAGGGAGATAGAGAGAGAAACATCAATGATGAGAAAGAATCATATATAGATTGGCTACCTCCTGCATGTCCCCTGTGGGGGATGGAGCCCGAAACCTAGGCATGTGCCGTGACTGGGAATTGAACTGTGACCTCCTGGATCACGGGTTGATGCTCAACCACTCATCCACACTGGCTGGGCAAGTAGGTTATTTTTTTTTAAGAATAAAAGCACTTTTATGCTTTTAAAGAAGTTTAAATTTTTTATTGTTTAAAGTATTCCATGAGTTTCCTTTTCCTCCCATGGACCTCTCCCCGGCCACTTCCAACCACCAGCACATGCCCTCAACACCCCTACTGTCTGTGTCCATTGGTTATGCTAATATGCATACAGAAAAGTCCTTTTGTTGTTCTCTAACCCTCTCATCCCCCGTCTTCCCTCATTGGTTGGCAGTCTGTTTGATTCTTCTATGTCTCTGGTTCTATTTTTGTTCATTAGTTTGTTGTCCATTATATTCTGCAAATGAGTGAGGTCATGTGATATTTATTTTTCTCTGACTGGCTTATTTCCATGAGCACAATGTTCTCCAGTTCAATCCCTGCTGTTGCAAATGGTAATAATTCTTTTTTTACAGCAGCGTAGTATTCCATTGTGTAAATGTACCACAGCTTTCTAATCCACTCGTCTGCTGATGGGTACTTAGGCAGTTTCCAGATTTTAGCTATTGTAAATTGTGCTGCTATGAATAAGGGGTGCACATATCCTTTCTGATTGGTGTTTCTGTTTTCTTGGGATATATTCCTAGAAGTGGAATTACTGGGTCAAATGGAAGATCTATTTTTAATTTTTTGAGGAAACTCCATACTGTTTTCCTCAGTGGCTGCACCAGTCTACATTCCCACCAGCAGTGCAAGAGGGTTCCTTTTTCTCCACAACCTTGCCAGCACTTGCCATTTGTTGATTTGTTGATGATAGTCATTCTGACAGTGTGACATGATACTTCATTGTCATTTTGATTTACATTTCTCAGATGATTAGCGACTTTGAGCATGTTTTCATAAGTTGATTATTTTTGAATGACTAAAAAGCGATAAATCAAGAAGATCATGGGAAGATGTAGAAAGTTAGTGGAAAAGAAATACTGAGAAAGATATTTTTTGTATGAATGCTAGAACCTGATCATGGGAATATGCTTACACTTTAACCTAGCAAGGCCTACAAACTATATTAATTAAAATAGAAGCTTTACAATCAAGGCTCTCTATAACTGCTGCTGAGACATAAGAAATTTACTGATTAAACTCTTACTGTCTTCCTTGACTTTGGAATATTTAGATGGTAATTGTAATTTATAGCATTGTGTTCTTACAACCTTGTTTCTGCATAAACCTTAAGATTATAGCTTCCAATTGCCAAACTAACAGGAATCAGATTAATAATGAATAGCACTTCAGTGTTTTCAATGGGAAATATAGGGGCGATAGTAAATGGGAACCCACCTCATGGTCAGATGATAATAATTGAAGAGTTGTATAGGTTGCCCTCAAACTATGAGTAAATGTCATACTAGAGCAGGGGTCCTCAAACTATGGCCTGCGGGCCACATGCAAATACAAATATTGTATTTGTTCCTGTTTTGTTTTTTTACTTCAAAATAAGATATGTGCAGTGTGCATAGGAATTTGTTCATGTTCTTTTTTAAACTATAGACCAGCCCTCCAATGGTCTGAGGGATAGTGAACTGGCCCCCTGTTTAAAAAGTTTGAGGACCCCTGTACTAGAGGAAGAATACAGAGAAATGAGACAGAGAGCAAAACTTGGATTATAGGTTAGAAATAATCCAGAGTGGGTTTTTTTAGTGAAGTCCCATGGAACCTGCCTGCCTCCCATTTACCTGCTTTTCACTTTTGAAAAAATTAAGCCTTGACTTCCATCCACGGTTACAGTCTTGACTCATCCCCAATGGTCCGTTGGGGATGCTCAGCAAGACAAATGCTTACACTAAGGCTTTCTAGGAATGAGCCTTCTTAGCCCTGTGGGAGCACATTATTCAATCAAAATGTTTGTCATTAATGCATCCTTTAGATTGACTTATGACCAAAATTTGAAAGTGTTGACATAAAAGGGCCACACACTCAACCTGACAAGGTCAGGGGAGCCCTGTGGTGGAGTTTACAAACTCAGAGACCTACAGTAACCACATAGGATGATCTGAAATTAACATTTTCTAAACAAAAGCTAGCCATGTTGGGTAGTCATGTCTTAGGCCAATCTCTTCCCTAAAAAGGTCAATCTTTAGTTTAACTGAGCCTGTCTACAATAGCATACTTTTGGAATGTTTGTGTAATTTCTTTATTTCCAGACTTCCTACTGCACTGCAGAACCCCTCATTGTTATTGTCATCATGTTAATTGTTAACTATTAACTATTCTGTACCCACCCATGTAAAATTAGTATGTGTCTACATGTTTTACTTTTTATCGAATCTCAGAGATTTCCCCACTTTGATTTCTCCCACCTTCTAATATTTTACCAATGGATTTCATGTAACCCCTTACACCTTCTGCTTTGATTGTAATGTATAAAATAAGAAGTAAAACTCCCATTCTCTGAAGCATTTTCTCAGTCCATTGATTTTTGGCTTTCCAGCAATTCTCATCAGTTTGGCTCAAATAAACTCATAAAAATTATCTACAGGTTTAAACACTTCTTACATTGGCAGCCAAAAATTCCTACACATTTTATATACCCTCATCTCTTCAGGGAAATTCCAGCTTCTAAGCAAGGTTTTGTCTTTATGGTGACCTGCCCTTACCTTGCATCTATCCAGAGGCCTGTAAGTGTTTCTTCATCATTACAAAAGACACTCTTATCAACTCTTATAAATCAGAACATTCCAAGTATTTTTTTGTTGCTCAGTTCTAAGAACCAAGATATAACACCAAATAAATTTGTATGATATCACATAGGGAAACTGAAGATTTTTGATGTGGGATCACTACCTAGAGTCCCACAGCCTGCATGTGGGCTCAGACATGCCATGTATTGGTACATGGCATTTATGTTCCACCCCTATCCATGTTCCCTCTGATATCAGGTAGACTGAAAGGTTAAATATTCCATTCCCCCACTCCTTGTGATTGAGAATCCAGATGTGAATTAAACTCAGCCTCTGAGATGCACTTGTGTGTAATTGGGAAGCTGGAGAGGAGATGGGCCTATTATTTCTGCTACTGTGTTGACTGATGGGTGGCCTCTGGCAGACACAGCTAACTCTTTGCCTGTGAGAGGGGGTTGTGTCAGCGTGACCTTGAAACCCAACTTCCAGTGGCAACTCTTTAACTTCCATTTCTCTAGCCCTTTGATAATTTTACAAGCACCTAATTCTTTGTGTGAAAGAATTTTCTACACAAATGTTTATGGAACGTTTATTTAAGAACCTGTCTCTCCTTACAAGTTAAACTCCTCGAGCGCAGGGCCCACGTATTTCCTGCTCTCTGTGGTGTTCCCAGGGCCCAGCCCTGACCTGAAACACCACAGATACTCAGTAAACACTCATTTAATGGATGAGGGAAGCCATATAATGGAAGCCAGTAATCCTGTGTTACACTTGCAGTCAGATCATGTTCCTTATGCACAGGAAGACTTTGGTGTCATCCAGGGAGGAGGCCACAGCCCCTTTTTACACGGGGATGTCCCAGGACCAGGTGTTTACCACACTTATAGTCAGGAAAGGGTGACAGGAACCTCCTAACAGTGAGGGATCAGATCTCTCTGATTTCATTGCCAGGACATCACAGCCCTCCCGACCCCTCATATCTTCAGGGCCTGGAAAGCAGCCCATGTTCTGACTTTTATCACAGATCACTGACCTGGCAGACATTCTGGATTCTCCATCCCAGGAAGAGTTTCTACCAAGGCAGGAGAGTGCTCACCCTCACCTCATCAGAACCTGGCTTTGAAAACCTAGAACAACACATCCTCCTGAAACAGCAGATCCACCAGAGGGGGCAGCTCTCTGGACACAGGACTCATAATACTCTGCACAAAGCCAGTCCTCTCACTGGGCCCAGACTGCACTGGGATGCAATCGGGAGGCATGAGACACACAGGGACTGGGCCCCGGATGGCTGGCTCTTAGTCTAGAGGTCAGAGCTCACCTCTGTCCAGGGCTCACAGTGAGCTCCCACCTTCTGGAGCCTGGTCAGCATTCCTAGTGCAGTACCTGACATTGTCTGCAGGTCTCCTTTTGCCTCCTAGGGGGCAATATTGAGACGCACCTACAAAACAGGAAATCAACACTTGAATTGTATTTTGGCTAAGGAGTTGCAGAAGGAGACCTATTTCCATTCCCTGACTAACAGATTTTTCAGGGCCTTCAGTCATGCCTGCGCCATCCCACCTGCTCTTTCAGAAACTGTGAATGAAAAAGAGGCTGTGCAAGAAACCTGATAAGCCCAGGGGGCCACATGAAAGGCTTGACAAGCTCAGTGACGCACAGTGTGGTCTGATCACAAATGCCTCACTGGGCAGGTGATGGCAGGTAGTCAGGTCACAAGCCTACAGTTTCCTTTGCAAATGTCAGACTTTACCTAAAGTGAGCCCTTTCCCTGTTCATATGCATCATGGGTAATATACCTTTGACATCACATAACTCCAGCAAATATTCTTTGCCAGACCCATTGAAGGCAGAGCCTGTGGCGCCAGAATACAAGACCACAGAGTGCTCATGTTGCCTGGTTCCTTGCACAGCCTCTGTACCTGCTGGAAATGTCAACTGTCCTGGACCCTCCAATGTAAAAATAATATGTGTTACTCCATTTTGCTTTTTATTTATTTCTACAGCTTTCCCTGCTATCCTTTCCCTCATTTTCCAATAGATTTCAGGCAACTTTTTTCATCCTCTCCTTTGATTATAATGTAAAAAATAAGCTACAAAAGTGCTCTTCTTCTCAGGATTTGAGATCTTGCTTGCAGTCATATGACATCAATTCAGCTGAAATACTCATAACAATCCTCCACAGGTTTGGACATTTCTGACCTTGACAGGGTCTGGGGCAGCTACCTTTTCCGGGATCTCTATGCTGCTCCCCAACTCATAACTGGAATCACACATGGTCAAGGCGAGGTGACCTCAAAAAAGTTCCCCAGAGGACAGCGGCTGCCCGAACAGTCAGGGAGGACATGAAGAGGGTCAACCAGCAAAGAGAGGGAGGGTCTCCTTGAAAACATTCCCCAAGGACCAGGGAGCCCAGAGCCACCGGAGCTCCCATTACAGTCCTTGCTTCACACCTTACCCTTCACACCTGGAAACTGCATGTCCTTCTGAGACCCATGGTGATGGGGTCTCTGCCTCTGGAAACAACGGCCATGCTGGTGACAACCTGAGATAGAGGGAAGGTCCCCTCTGCAGTCATAACCCAGCTTGAAGCCTTCTCACCGCCAGTCACCTCTGTGTCCTTCCTGCTGGGAGGAAATCCCATCTTCCGAGCACATTTGAGTACATGAGGAAGTCCCGGTGTCCAGCTGGGTTTCTGTGTCACAAACAGAAATAATCCCCAGTTTGGAGCCTGTGGGGATCCCTGTGTGGTGCTGACAGACCCAAGACCAAGATGCAGCAGGGGCCAATGCTGGGGTGAGAGGGTCATCCTCTCAGGGGCCATGTGCCCCCATCAGCCTTGCTATAGCAAGTGGGCTCACACACCAGTAAGATCCACCTGCCTTGAGAGCTCCTAGATGTAGAGTCTCCGGTCCACAGCACACCTGTCGAGTCAGAATTAGCATTTTAACAGGATGTGGAGACCCTCCCTGTGCACAGGAGAGGGGAAGGGCCCCCCACCCTCACATCATAGAGTCTCATCCTGGCATCCATGTAGATGGGCAGCTCCTGAAGCAGCCTTTCTAATATGTCACCTGTGCATCCCAATCGTTACAAATTTTCACAGGAGAGCCAATGCAGAGCTGGGTTGACATCCCTGTGATAATTTTCTGAGGTGGCCCTAGAACTCTTTTGCTGAAGGGAAATGTCAAACGTGCACTGATAGGGAGCTCTGGAGAATGACCAGGAACTGGCCGCCCCAGGCCGGTGCTTTTCTGGGCACTGTCTGTGCATGTAGAAGTTTGTGTTTGTATGTGTGTGTGTGTGTGTGTCCTCAGAGGCTTCAGCAGTTTCCAGGGAACCAAAATATAGAGTAAAGGTAAACTGAAAGGGGCAACAGGGTTGGCAAAAATGAGGTGAGGGAGAGGGAGGGACCTGGGCCCTGACCCAGCCCTGGCCCACATGACCAGGGAGGTTATCTTGCCCCTACAGGAGGTTCAGCACACAGGGAGGAGGGACAGTACATCCCACCAGACTGGACAGAGGTGCCTGGGAGCCTTACTGGACATCGAGCTCTTGTCTCAGAGGGAGGGACAGAGCAGGCAGCAGTCACCATGGAGTTCCCTGCAGCCTCTGCCCGGAGAGGACTTGTCCCCTGGCTGGGGCTCCTACTGGTTGGTAAGGAGGGGACAATCCCTGGCAATGGAAGGGAGGTTGGGAGTCGGAGACTGGCCAAGATCTCCCGGGGAGGACAGCACTCTGGGAGGGGAGGAAGGGCTTCCCCTTGGACCTGAGTGAAAGGACAGGGGCGCAGATTAGGATGAGAGACGAGGCTCAGTAACATGAAAATCTCATCATGTGGAACTGGTGAGGGGCAGGAAAAACCTCAATTGCCTTTCATTTTTTGTTATTCATCACTGAGTATTGAATTTTGACAACTGACCACAGTCATAAAAATTTATTTCAGGTGATACCAGAAACATTTTAACCCGGGGTGCTAAACATTGTCTCCACCACCAACTACAAATATGGGCAAATACAACATGGGACGTGATCAAGCCTGGGAACACTCATTCATGCACCCAAGGTGTTTGCAGCATATTGCAGGCACTAGGGGCACAAGATCACAACACCCTCTGCTCACATGCTGCTCACATTTTATGGGAAAAAAGAGATGAGAGGAGATCTACATGTGACATCAGGTACTCACAAGTGCCCTGAAGGGGACAGAGTGGGAACAGGTCAGAGAGTGAAGATAGAGGTTCTTTACAGGATGTGATCATTGAAGGTCTTCCAAGAAGACCGCTGAGTGTCAACAGGGATCTGAGGGCAGTGAGGAGGACAGCCACACAGACAGGTGGGAAAGAGAATTCAAAACAAAAAGCATAGGTTCCGAGGTGCTGAAGCCAGGGTGGCAATGTTGCTGACCTTGACCAACGAGATGCACACACCAACGCTGAGAGATGAAGAGAAATGCCTCATCTCTCCATCCCAATACACAGATGAAATACTGATAAATCTCTCTCTTCCCTTCTAGTCTTCCTCTTAGCCTTCTGGATCCCGCACACCACTTCGTGATTTGCTGTTGTCTCGACCAATGCTCTTGAAGGGCATGATGTGATTCTGCATACCCAAAATAAGCCTCGCGGTGTTACAGTCTTTAGTTGGTACAGGGATTAGACTTGAACTACTCTAATTTTATTGAGTCTGTTGCATGGGGTGTGAGACGATATAGACAGGGCCCGAATACAGTGGTCGAGAGACAGCAAATCTTGAAGGATCCCTGATCATAAGAAACGTCACTGTGTGGGACCTAGGAATCTACATTGTAGTAGCCACCCTTCTAAATGCAGAAAGAGAAATAGGATTTGGACGGCTCAATGTATACCGTGAGTTATTGCTCTCTGACCTCTAGGTGTTGGGTGGGGTGAATTCTACTTCACACACAGGACTGCCAGCCCTGGACTCTCCTCCATCCCCCTCTGCATCGTGTCCCAAGCTGGGTTTGGGCATTTATTGCAGGACAAACAGAGGAGACAAACTTCCCAGGATCAGAGTTCCCTTCCCAGATTCCAGCCCCACTGATATTCACCACAGAGAGAAGGACCAGTTTGATGGGAGTGAGGCAGCAGACGGAGACCAGTCTCAGTTCAGGTCCCTGGGCCCCTTTCCCTGATCACGTCCCTGAGATAGAACCTACAGTGCTCAGTAAGGACCTGGCCTGAGGGGCTCCCTGGGTTCTTCACAGAGAAGCTCAGCTTGGGCAGCCCCTCTCTAGGCCCCTGTCACAATGACCTGACTCTAGAGCAGGGGTCCTCAAATTACGGCCCGCGGACCCCTGCAAATACAAATATTGTATTTGTTCCCGTTTTGTTTTTTTACTTCAAATAAGATATGTGCAGTGTGCATAAGAATTTGTTCATAGTTTTTTTTTTAAACTATAGTCCTGCCCTCTAACGGTCTGAGGGACAGTGAACTGGCCCCCTTTTTAAAAGTTTGAGGACCCCTGCTCTAGAGGCCCTGGGGAGCCAGGGTCAGCTTGGGTTTGCCTCCGGAGAAGGGCTGAGTGAGAGCAACAGTTTCCCATGTGCCAGAGTCACAAGGCTCCTGATCTGGTCTCTATTTGGGGCTCAACACTAACAGCCACATCTGGGAAGAGATGGAGCCTGGTCATTCACCTGAGACTGTGTGTGGAGAGCACAACTGGACGATCTCCACAGATTATTTGCTGATTCTTCTGGGGAGCTTAGGAGAGTCTAGGGAAAGGTCAGCATCCCAAGGGAGGAGCAGGAGAAAAGATGCTCCTGGCAGCTGCTCATTCACCAGGAATCAGCCCAGGGGATTCTCTCGTGAAGTTCATCAATAACAAATGCCTCTTTTTGAGCAGTTTTCCTTTCCCAATATTTATGTCAGATACTGTGAATATTTTATGATTAGTACATTGTCAGCCTGGCAGACAAATATTCATTTTCCTTCACTGAGGGGAAAGTGAGGCAGAGGGAGATACAGTCCCTAAGCAGAATCATGAAATCCATGAGAAATTGATCTGAGTCACTTGAGGTCTATCTGCAGCCATAGCTCCATCTTTTCTTCCAATTCCAGTGGCCTTATTAGATGTCTTTGGATCACTAGATCAATCATTGGTTCATATCCTTCCTTCTTAGGGGTCTTCAGCTCAGAGGGGTAGATTTGTCTGGGGAGTGATGGCTAATTTAGAATAAATTAATTTTTAATGTGGATCCAAATTACACTCAGAACCATCAGAGTCAGAGCTGAGATTTTGAAGAAGGAGCATAGCCCCAGGGTTCAAGTCCACACTCAATCATTCTCACCCTCTATTTCTTCACAGGGCCAGAGAGTGTGCCCACACTCCTAGCTAGCAACACCACAGTCACAGAGAATGAGGGTGCCGTGGTCATGACCTGCTACACAGATGAGATCTCCACCAACTGGTTATTCAATGCTACGAGTCTGCAGCTCAAGGAGAGGATGAAGCTATCCGAGGACCACAGAACCCTCACCATAGACCCTGTCAGGAGAGAGGATGCTGGGAACTACCAGTGTAAAGTCTCCAACCCCGTCAGCTCCACTGAAAGTGCGCCTGTGGAGTTAGTCAAGTACTAGTGATCCTCCTCCCCTCCCCTATGTTCTTAAACTAAATAAATAAATAAATAAAAATGCACCTATTAGATTTCTTGTGGTGGTGAAAATTGCTTAGAAGACTTGCTTTGAATCAATAAATACTAAAAAATGTGAGCTGGCATTGTCATTATTGTTGGCATAAGGTAACATTCCACATTGGACCCCATCTCTGGTTGGTCCCATTTGCATCATCTCCACAATGGAGGGGACACCATGTGCTCCACAGGAGGGGCAGTCATTGTGTGATGACTGGCAGGAGTAAGAGATAAGCTCACAGGAACATGAGCTCTTTCCCATTTCCAAGGAGACCAGTGGAGGGTGTCTGGATACTTGTGTTAATGGGAATAGACAAGAGAACACCTATGTGAGATGCAACAGTGACTTTGTCTCCCTGTTTGACTTCTCCCAAATAATTACTAATGCCATCTGGAGTATTCTTATGTTTATAGCAATAGACTTATTTGCATAAATTCAGTAGCACCCTGTCCTCTTTGTTGATAGACTAGAATTGGAAACGTTGGTAATGTAACCAAGACTTAGCAAATGTCCTAGTTCAAACTGATGCCCACAGAATTATAAATGACCTCACCTTTTATGGAGCTAATTGTGACCTGATGAAGACTCATAATCTTTTTGAGAGGAGGTCATCACTCAAAGCTAGAGAGACTTCAGGTGAAGTGTGAGAGTGAGGCCTCCTAAGCTCAAGGGGCTGTTAAATGTCCCATCTCAGTTTTCATAGAAAAACCTGCATCAGAGCAAAGGATGAGGCGAATGTCAGTCCTCTGTACTTAGGTCACTAAGCAGAAACCAGCCATGTTGGAGGATGGAGAATATTCTTCTTCCTTGGAGATGACATTTGATCAAAGGGAAGGTGACTGTAGAGAGAAATCTCTCCTTGTAAAACTCCAGAATACAAGCCTTCTGGGAGATCAGATGCCATCTCTGTTCAGTCTCTCAACTATTTTGCATCTATTTATAAATGGCTGGGAAATTGCACTTCTTTATAAATTGCAGGAACTGATGGCGATGCAAACTGGGTGTTTGCTGAAAGGAATTAGTTGTGTTTCCCTCTGCTGTGAAGAAAGCAGTTGAGTTGTGAACCAAAGACCTCATTATTCCCTCAGAGTCTCTAACCTTTCTTCTTGACTATAGCCCTCTTACCTGGATTCTTTCTTTTAGAGCATTTCCTTTAGAAATGTAACTGCAATTTGTAATTGCAAATTCATTCTCTGTCCTTTTGAAATATACCTATATTTCCTTAAAAGCTTCTTGCCACCCACTTGGAGTGGCTCAGTGGTTGAGCATCAACCAAAGAACCAGGAGGTCATGGTTCAATTCCCTGTCAGGGCAAATTCCTGGGTTTCAAGCTTGATCTCCAGTAGAGGTGTGCATGAAGCAGTCAATCAATGATTCTCCTTCATCATTGATGTTTTCATTTCTCTCCCCTTCTTCCTTCCTCTCTCTGAAATCAATAAAAGCATATTTTTAAAAAACACAACTACTTGCCAGTGATATGGTTCATAGAATATCTGTCTAGAACCGTAATGAGGTACCTATGAAATGTGTGTCAGAGGTGACACACAAACTCATTTATTTGGTTGATTTTTCTTTTTTTAAATGGCATTTAAATATATAAAATAAATATCAAAAATATAAGTCTTTGTTTTACTATGGTTGCAAATATCAAAAAATTTCTATATGTGACACGGCACCAGAGTTAAGTTAGGGGTTTTCAAAATGCTGACATGCCGAGCTCATAAGGTTCACCATCACTGGCCTAGAAGGTTTGGGTCCATTCTGCTAAAATTTAATTCTCCTGTTTTCTGTGTCTCATTCTCTGAGGAAGGTTAGGACCTTATCTTGTAAGGACCTTATCCTGTAAAAAAATCCTGCTTACCCTTCCCAGTGTGGCCAAGTTGGTTGGCACTTTGTCCCGAACACGTAAAGTCTGCAAGTTCAATCCTTGTTCAAGACCTTTACGGTAGGCAACTGTGTGTATGTGTGTTCCCCTACGTCCCGTGTGGTTCAGGGTTCAGGATCTGGTAGCGGAGCTGCACACAAATGAAAGAGGAGAGACAAGAGATAATTTGGAAATATTGGGGGGCCAGGCGGGCAAGTCCAACTCAAGGGAAAGGACTTCCCCTGGTGCCCAGGCTTTTCCAGCATTTTATTCAACTTTGGTTAAACATAAAACCCTTAGTCAGGCAGGTAATTGCAGTAACAGACAGGCTATCTTAAAGGTCAGTAAATATTAGAAGGATTTACTCTGAGACTATTTGATCAGGAAATAGCTTGACCCCCCTTTGTCAGGACTAGACATTGATGCATAACTCAGGCCCTTGCCATGGCTTCAAGGTTCACCAGCATTCTAGGATCCTTGTTTGCACTTCTCTGCTAGTGAAGACAATTGGCGGCCTCCTGCATCTCCCCCGTTTCTTTTCCTTAGTAATTCCGCATTTGTAGGCTAGAAATAAACATATGAGAACAAAAATGAGACAAGCAATAGTGGGTATGCTGAGGGGCAAATTAATCAGTCTGCAGTAAGTTTCTTCCTGGGTCAATAGTTCTTTGTGTCCCAATTTCAATGTCCTTGTCCAACAGTTCTTTATGTGTACATGCCAGCAATGATATGCTAGTTTTGGATGGTGGGCAAACAGTGGCAATGCATGTCCGACCTTCTCCGGCTTGGTCTGGACAACTTGCAGCGACGCACAGCTGCTGACTGCTAGCATGGCAAGGAGTCTTCACCATCTTCATTTCTGGAGCAATCTGGTCAGTTTCTTTCTGTGATATGATGTTGTAGGAATCCACTCGGGCTTGGAGGAGTTTTCTGGAAATATACAAACATATTCTCAACCAAAGGTTAATAAAGGAATCTTTTTTATAACTAGACTTGGGATCCTTTCTTTTCATTGTGCCCAAACCATTTTCCTTTGGCTTATTTTGACACCATGTGTGTTTTCATAGGTGTCTTGTCTTTAGCATTACAAGTGAAAAATAATTTTTATAGTAAAGATTTTTCTTGATGTAATTTACTCACAGGAGATTATTCCACTACCCCCATTTTTTTTGATCTAAATAATATTAAGAGGCTTTTAGAAATTTTGCAATGCAGTCTTGATAACTTTTTAATTTTAATTTTCTGTACAGAAATAGGACTGCTTTGAATTCATTGCAAGTTTACTATGAGATAAACCATTAGTAAAAAATTAGTTAATGCTTCAGGAACAGTTTCCTGCCCAGTAGAACAACGTTTTTATGAATATTTATTTTAACTAGCCAATTTAAATTAATCTAAAATAAAGTTTATTTTTTAACTTCACTTGTCCTAGGTTATAGACAGTAAATGACATTAACTAAATTTGTGCTATTAGCCTTTGAATAAGTTTACCTAAGTTTTCTCAGTGAGGCAAAAACAGAAATTACTTACTTTTGCTTATGAAGCCTAACATTGACTTTTCTTTACAGCTTTCATGTATTTGAAGGAAACCTCCTTTTATTTCCTTCCAGAGGAATTATTAGAACACACTTAGAGAGTTTCTCATAAAAGACACTTTTCTTTCTCTTTACACCAAGCAACTTACAGGCTGCTGCTTGGATATTGGGTCATGCAGCCAAATAGCTATATTTCAATGCCTCTCATTACATTATGTTGACTACTAGTAAGGATCAGATTTAATATTTTAATAATAATCTTTAATTTACCCTGTAAATATTAGCGGAAGAGATTTCAAAATTTTTAAATTTCTCCTTTTTATTAGCCTTAGAATTATATTTTTAAAGCGTATCACCTTAGGCTTATTTGCATATACAGAGGGATTATACAGAGTAGTCCCAGTAACTTTCAGAGGGATTTATTAGAATTTGATTATTTATAAAAATGTTGGCTTTTAATTTAGCTGAAATTATATAAAACCTTGATTATAATTTAAAAAGCTAACTTATAAAGTAATTAAAGTAGATATCTTTATTAAAAAAGCAAAGCAAGTAAATTTAGTAAACTTATACGTCTGATTCACAAGGCACAAATGCTGCCCTACCTCTAGCCTACCCAAAATGCAGGCCATTAGAGGCTTCTGCAATTAGAATTTTGTTTTAAAATTCTGCTGTTGGATTTTAAGAAATATTTCGTTACTTTATTTTGCCCTCCTTAGAGGCCGAAATCTTCATAACATTTAAAATATATGTATTAGTAAAATATAATTATTAATTTTTATTTAATTAAAGCTTTCCATACAATTTCAGGTATATTAGATTGACTAAATTTAAAATATTTCCTTTAAGAAGAGAGAACAAATTATTTTTTGGATCACTCCGGGCCCATGGAGTTTTCTAAGTATCATCCCTCCATTATAGCCTTGAAATTTAACCTGGAAAGACTGTCAGATATATATTTAAAGATTATATACTTTTTATAATTATTAAAATATATTAATGAAATTTAAACTGGTTTTTCTATTAAAAATTTAGTTGGGATCACAAAATTAATCTTCCTTTTTTAAAATTAGACCAATAAGTAACATATTTTGAATTCCTAATTATTTTAGAGAAAACACAAAAATGATTTTCTCAAAATAAATTTCCAAACTTTAGGCATTTTCTTATTCCAACTATATAATTTCTTCCAACTTAATTTGAATTCTTAGAAGCTTCAAATTTCATGTGGCAAGTTAAATACTTAGCATTTCTCAAATTAGTAATACATTTATATTTTAAGGATGTATTTCCAATAAAATACAAGGCATATTCAATTAACAGATTAAATTCTATCCTCTAGATTTTTGTTAAATGAGGTAAACTCAGGTTAATATTTCCGTGTTTTTTTGTCATTTTAAAATACCTAGATATTTAATAATTTTTATTATTTAATTCAGCAATGTTCTAAAGTCTTAAGTTCCCAAAGGCTTTGGAAAATTGTTTTTGGCAAGAAGGCAGTGGGTGGGGATTTAAAAGCGCCACTTTTTTTCTTTAAAGATAAGGTTTCTGTTGCCACCACAGGCTTCTCTGGCTTTTCTACAGGCAGAAGAGCAACTGGCCCTTTACTATCAACACATTACCACAGAAGAGCTTTACCACAAAGTCTGATTTGCTTATAAGCTTTCTGCATATAATTGAGCTGATTTTGCACATCTTTATACTGTCCCAGCCGTGCTAACATTTCATAAGTTATTTGAGCATTCAGCCAGGTTTATCCTCTTTAGTCTCTTTAAAAGTCTCTGTCAAATGAAATACCATGTTCCACAAAGAGATACAGATTGGAGGCAAGTTTTTTCCCTGCTGATGAGTCTTTTTTTTTTTCAAGTTCTGACTAACTTTTTCCCAACATTCAAGACCTAATGTACCTTCTTCAGGAAACCAAGGGTTATGTTCTGTAATAACATGCAGAAACTGTAAGAGATTAGCTTCTGAAACTTTAATTCCTTAAGCATGCAAATCAAAAATCTACAATAAAGTTTCTTACATTTAAGCCGAATCCTGCCCCATTAGCCTGGTTAGAAAGACACATTTTCAACCTACTTACAGATCGCGATTTCTGCAGCTGATCATGGGCTTTGTGTGCAGTGAAATATCTACCCACCTATACGGTGTGCCCACCTATATGGTGAATTCTTTCCCACCTTGCCGGTGAATCTCGGTTTTTTCGCTCTAAGGGAAGTCTTCTCTTCCAGATGTCCATTGAGGCGGCAGATGTGTATGTGTATGTAAGCCCCATCTCTCACATGATTCAGGGTTCAGGATCTGGAAGACGAGCTGCACAAAAATGAAAGAGAAGAGACAAGAGATAATTTGGAAATATTGGGGAGCCAGGTGGGCAATTCCAACTCAAGGGGTAGGACTTCCACTAGTGCCCAGGTATCGCCAGGCTTTTATTCAAATTCAGTTAAACATAAAACCCTTAGTCAGGCAGGTAATTGCAGTAACAGACAGGCTATCTTAAAGGTCAGTAAATATTAGAAGGATTTACTCTGAGACTATTTGATCAGGAAATAGCTTGAGCCCCCTTTGTCAGGACTATTGGTGCATAACTCAGGCCCTTGCCATGGTTCAAGGTTCACAAGCATTCTGGGATCCTTGTTTGCACTTCTCTGCTAGTGAAGAAAATGGGCGGCCTCCTGCACAACTGGTTATTTTCTCTCCTCTCTCTCTGTCTCTCTCTCTCTCTCATAAAAACTTATCCTTAGGTGAGGGTGAAATGTAACAATAATGAAAACCATCCTGCTAGGATTTAATGAGTTTATTTATCTTTTGTGTTGATCCTATTAGCAAACACAGATGCCAATGACTCTTTCTCCTGTTCTTAAAATCTCCACAGCTTTTTATTTCAGTGGTGTTGAGGTCAGTCTCACTGCCCTATTGCATGGTCATGAATAAGGACTCTCTTGTCTCTCTGAATTTGTCTGGCTCAAGATTTACTTTGACATCATCTACCTGTAATTAGCTGAACCTGTCATCTTACAGTGCCAATCCTTATATTTTCAAATTTTCTCATTTCTTTCCTTATAGGGTTATAATCCTCCAAATAAATGTTTCCCACTTTTCTTCCTCTCTTCTGAAGTGGAGTTCACAGCAGGAGATGGCCTGGTTTTCCAGATCATTCCCAGGTTGCCTCTGAGTGGCCTTTGCACCAGACCTGAGTAGATGCGACCTAACCATCAAAAGTGTTCTCATTCTATATTCATTTTCACTGCACCTTCGAAGAACAATATCACAGAGAATTAAACAAATATTCAGTGATAAAAGAACAACTCCAGTAAACATGCACATCCCTGTGATGTCAGCCACCTGCAGGCCTACACTGGACGACCTCGTTTCCAGCCCTCCATGACCCAGAGCTCAGGCCATACATCAGGGTCCTCATTTTTTCACTCTTTTTGTTGGTGCTTTGCGACCTCGATGTGCCTGGCCTTAGAGCGTCAAAAAGCACAACATGGGAAATGGAAATAAATCTCTCCTCTGGTTCTGTTTTGCTTCCTGCTCATTGTGGCTTCCTGGGTATTTGGTGGAACATTTTGGAGACCTGGCCAAAGTTGGATTGTGGGTAAGCAGAAGGAAGCACAGGAAGTGGTTGTGGAGGGATGGGGTTTGTTCAGAGACAGGATGGGAAATTGTAAAGCTTGGGAGGTTTGGGGGTGTGAGACATTTTATGAGTTCAATGGCACCTGGGGGTGAAAATAGGAAGGTTCTCTATGTGTGGGTTTAGGTTGGGCTGAGGAACACGAGAAGGGCTGACCTAGGTGTTGAGAAAGCAGCCACTGGAGCTGGTGTAGTGGTATTGGGGTGCCATTCCCCCAGAGCTAGATGGATGTGAGGGGTGAGAAACAGGGTTCAAAGGAAGAATAAGGTCTGGAAGGCTTAGATTAGTGCCCTGACATTGAGACAAGTGGGGCACCAGATGTACAGGCTGACAGGGTAGATGGTACAAACAACGGGGAACAAGAAACAGAAGGAGACAGAATACAGATTGGTGGTTTCCAGGGATAGGGGCTGGGTGATGGGAGCAACCTCTCATTGGGTGCAGAGTTTTATTTGGGGGATGAATATATTTTAGTACTAGGTAACATGGTGGCTGAACAATATGTGGCTATACTGCCAATAAAATGTTCACTTTAAAAGGATTAGTATCTTGTTATAAGAATTTCACCTCATAAAAATCATTATGCTCCCAGAAAGAAGCCACACCAAAAGGAGAGCATAAGATGTAATTCCATGCATATAATATTCTAGAAAATGCAAAATAATCTATCAAGAAAGACAGTATGAGTGATTGCCTGATTACTGTGGGGTGGGTTGCAGAGAGAGGGACTACAAAAGCACATGAGAAACTTTTAGGTGACAGGGAGTGTGTATGCCTATCACTTATACCACAGTTAAGCTGTAATCAAGGCTTGATATCATGAATTGGTTGTGCAGTTTGGGAGGGAAGAACCCCTTTATTCTGTTATTGTTGTTCCCAGGTGGGCAGACTCTGGATGTGCAATAATGACAACAGCTGGCCTTTCTCCAGCACACACTATGTACTGGGCCCTTCAGGTCTATTAGCTCATTTAATCACCCAAATGAGTCAGTTTAATTCACTTACTTCCCTCAACTTTCCCACCTCCGGGCCTTTGCACCTGCTGTGCTCTCTGACTGGACCTCTTACTCCTGCCCCCCATCAGCTCTAGCTTAGCCTGGGCTCTTGCTCAATTAGATGCCTCTCTTCAGGAAAGTCTCCCTGGTCCCTCAGTCTAGGTCAGAATCCCAGTTATGTGAGGTCATGACGCTCCATATTTCACCCTTTCAACCATGATCACATGTATAACTTCTTCACTCATTTATCAAAAAAGACCAACCTACTGCTCACCATCTGCTGACACTGCTCTAAGCAATGGGGGTGCAGGTGTGAGACAGAACAGACAAAATCCCAGTCCTCATGGACATGGTATGCTGGTGGAGCAGTCACCCAGTAACCCACACAGCAACAACAGTAATAATGTGATAGTACGTTAGAGTGAAATAAGGGATGTGTGGGGTGTTTTAATTTATTTCCATTTAAAATGTTTGGACAACCAAAAGGAGGCAAGCTGATTGGAGCAGACAGAGCTGGAGATGAGAGGAGATGGAGTCAGAGAGGGAGGAGCCATAGCCAGAAATCTGGTTTCCCTCAGAGTGACTGAGGAGCCTCTGGAGGGCTCAGAGCCCCAGTGGGCGTGAGTGATCTGTGTTTAGTGATGGCATCCAAAATTTAGCATTTCTGAAGTTACTATTTTGGGATATTGATTTCAAGCTTTTAAGAAACAAAACTCAGAAAGAACTTTTGACCCTTCCTGCCCCCACATTCCTGCCATAGATTCAGACAGAAAAACTTGCTCAAGAAAGGAATCAGGATGTTCACCTTAGCCTACTTTCCTCAGCACCTGTGTGGCTGCTGGGTGGAGGGCAGGGAGCCCAGTGAGGAGGCAAGTGCAGTCATCCAGGTGACAGGTGAGGGTTGTCAGACTAGTGTGGGAGGAAGAGGTCAGTTTCTGTATTTGTTGAAAGCATGAATTCAAGAGGATTTTCTGAAAGATTGGATGTGGGGTGTGGGAGACTGAGAAAGAGATTCAGGAAAATTCTGGAGGAGCACATTGAGGTCAGAAGTTTGGCGGGGATCAAGGATCTTAGGGCATCTTGAAGTGCCTTTCAGATATTAGTTGTCAAATAAATAGTTGGACATCAGCCATAATGTCCAGTTTGTCTCCCTCATTCACTATCGTGCCTCTAGAGCAGCGGTTCTCAACGTGTGGGTCACGACCCCATTTGGGGCCGAGCAACCCTTTCACAGGGGTCGCCTAAGACCATAGGAAAACACATATTTTCGATGGTCTTAGGAACCGAGACACCGCTCCTCTATCCGTCTCCAGGTGAGTCCGCCCACATGCAGATATGCCCACATAGGAGTACCCAGTGTGATGACATCATGGCGCCAACCCCAGGTGTATGTGACAGGGTTGGCACCATAATGTACTTATGCGGACCAGTCACACCTGTGTAGAGAGCAGCTACTGTGTAGAAAGCAGCTGCTATGTTGAAAGCAGCTACTCTGTTAAAAGCAGCTACTGTGTTGAAAGCAGCAGTATTGGAGGTAAAACGACACTTCATGAATTATAATTCCTGGGTAAATGTAAAATCATGTACTGTAAAATCATCAACTACTGCAAAAAAAAATATCTGTACCATGGGAACTTAATGTGGTTGGTGATCTTTCTTTTTATATTCAGCTGTGGTTGATATGAATACTGCCCCCATGTGATAGTAACAGGTATGTAAAAAAACAACAACACAGAGAATGGTAAATCATAGGAAACTTTAATGCACTGTATTGACTGAACTATGCCATGTATCATCTATTGTATTATTAAAGCTATTGTTATATATTATTTTCATTAGCAAACCATCCCATGACAATGGTCAGTGTAGAGAAGAACATTAAGAAAAGAAAATATATTGAGGATTTTTTACAGTATGGTTTTACCTCAATAATTACAGCAGGACTTGAGAAATCGAAATGTGTTATTTGCTGTGAAGTTCTATCAGCCAAATCTATGAAGCCGAACAAACTAAAACATCATTTTGATAACTTTGCCGGCAAGGATACCAACTATTTTAGAAGCAAATCTGATGGACTCAAGAAAGACAGACTTGACACTGGTGGCAAGTACCACAAACAAAACGTAGCAGCCATTGAAGCTTCATATTTGGTGGCACTCAGAATCGCCAGAGCTATGAAACCTCACACCATTGCTGAGGATTTACTGTTGCCAGTGGCCAAAGACATTGTTTGAGTTATGATCGGAGATGAATTTGTTATGAAACTGAGTACAATATCCTTATCTAATGGCACTTTCTGCGAAAGTATCAATGACATGTCTCCTGATATTCTTGATCAGGTTATCCAGGAAATTAAATCTGCTCCACTTCCAATATTTAGTATCCATCTTGATGAGTTTACAGACATTGCAAACTCATCACAGTTATTGGCTTACGTGAGGTATATTAATGATGGCGACTTTATTTTTTTATTTTTATTTTTTTATATATTTTATTGATTTTTTTACAGAAAGGAAGGGAGAGAGAGAGCTAGAAACATCTATGAGAGAGAAACAGCTGCCTCCTGCACACCTCCTTCTGGGGATGTGCTCCCAACCAAGGTACATGCCCCTGACTGGACTGGAATCAAACCTGGGACCTTTCAGTCCAAAGGCCGAAACTCCATCCACTGAGCCAAAGCAATGATGGTGACTTTAAAGATGAGTTTCTTTTTTGCAAACTTCTTAAAATGACAACTACTGCATGTGTTGTACTTGACACAATTGGTTCACTTCTGAAAGAGATAAGATCTCTTGGGAAAAGGTTTGTGGTGTTTGCACAGATGGTGCTCCAGCTATGCTAGGATGTTGATCTGGATTTCAACGTTTAGTACTGAATGAGTCACCAAAAGTCATAGGAATGCACTGTATGATCCATTGGCAAATATTAGCAAAGAAGACGCTCCCACAAGAGTTACAAGAAGTAAAGAAAAGCGTCATAAGTTGTGTCAATTTTGTAAAGGCAAGCACTTTAAACAGTCGATTGTTTTCCCAATTGTGCAACCAGTTGGATGCGCCAAACAATGCTCTGCTATTTCACACTGAAGTGAGATGGTTGTCGAAAGGAAAAAATTTAAAACGTGTTTTTGAGCTTCATGATGAACTAAAAACGTTTTTTAATCAGAAAGCAAGACTGCCGTTCGAAGCACTTTTCGGTGATAAAAGTGAACTGCAGAAAATAGCTTACTTGGTTGACATCTTTGCCATCTTGAATGAGTTAAATTTATCACTGCAAGGACCAAATGCAACATGCCTCTATTTGTCTGAAAAGATCCGATCATTCCAAATGAAACTTCAGCTTTGGCAAAAAAAATTGGATGAAAATAAAATTTACATGTTGCCTACCTTATCTGCTTTCTTTGAGGAACATGACATTGAACCAGAGAAAAGGTTTACGGTGATAATTTCTGTGAAAGAACACTTGCACATGCTTGCAGACAAAATTTCATCATACTTTCCAAATCTACCTGACACCCTATTTGCACTTGCCAGAAGCCCATTCACAGTCAAAGTTGAAGATGTTCCTGAGACAGCACAAGAGGAGTTCATTGAACTTATTAACAACGATGCAGAGAGAACTGATTTCTCTACAATGCCAGGTACAAAATTCTGGATCAAGTGTTTGCAGTCATATCCTGTTCTGTCTGAGACTGTGTTGCGCCTTCTTCTTCCATTTCCAACAACATATCTTTGTGAAACAGGGTTTTCCAGCTTGTTGGTTATCAAGTCTAAATACAGAAGTAGACTTGTTGTGGAAGATGATCTTCGTTGTGCTCTTGCAAAGACTGCCCCAAGAATTTCTGATCTGGTGAGAAAGAATCAATCTCAACCTTCTCTCTGACGTTGGCTTTTTACCCATACTGTCGCAAAATGTAGCAATGTAGTTTACTGTTGTTATATTAAGACTGTTACCCATGCTACACCATGCTTCAAGACAAAATTTCATTTTTTTGTAATTAGAAATAAATATTTCACAATATATGATTACATATAGTTTTTGTGATTAATCACTATGCTTTAATTATGTTCAATTTGTAACAATGAAAATACATCCGCATATCAGATATTTACATTACAATTCTTAACAATAGCAAAATTACAGTTATGAAGTAGCAACAAAAATAATTTTATGGTTGGGAGTCACCACAACATGAGGAACTGTATTAAAGGGTCACAGCATTAGGAAGGTTGAGAACCACTGCTCAAGGGCCCCGGATAGTCATGGGTAGGTACATAGTAGGAGTACATTACATATTCCAAGAATTAACAAATGAACAATCAGATCCTATCCTGGACACTCATACACAATATGTCTTAGTGACTGAAAAAATACAGAGATGCCATAAAGTTACCATGACTGCGGGGGCCCTTATGAATTCCTTTGTTTTTGTAAGTCACATCAGGACCTTTCTCCTGCATTCATGCTGTACACATTTTGGAACTAAATTAAGTTAAACATGAAAGTGCATGGGTGATATTGAAGCTTAGCTGGACATCGGCGGCAAGACTCCTGCCCCCAATTCCTCAACAATAGAGTTGTGACTGGAGTCCTTCATGCAGGCAAGAAGCTCACATACTAGTCAAAATTAGGGACATGTACAAACACTACAAAGGAATAGCTTAAATAGTGAGCAGTGATGGCAGAAACACTAATCTGAGACATGAGTCAGGGTCTCAGGACTCCTAGTTCTTCCTGAACAGCTATGGATGATATGAATGTGACAAGTTGCTCTCCAGGAATGAATTTTTTTATGGTAGATTCCAATGTATCTTTTAGTTTTTTTTCTAATGAGAAGTCAAAAATGGACACATTTAGACTGAAAGAGCAATATTCAAGTATTTTTATGTTTTGTTTTGTTTTGATAATGACTTAGTTCAATGACTAGGTAACTAGGATTGAGCTTTTAGTTAGACTTTTTTTTTATAGCAAAGATGGAGATTTATTGAAAAACAAGTATAGACTCCTACATGGGGAAAGGGAAAGAGTCCCACAGAACTGACTCCCAAGTAGGGAGGGAGAAAGGGTCCCCTTAGTTAGAATTTTAAACCTTACTAGGAGTCATTGCTCTGCTGTGAAGGGAAGTCGAGTGTTTACTCAAGATGTACCTTTTAGGGTATTGATATTGGTATCCTTATTGGGGGAAAAAAAGGTTTAAGAAATAAGCCTTAGACCTTCCCACTAAACTGCCTAGAACAGTGGTTCTGAAACTTCTGGCCCTTTAAATACAGTTCCTAATGTTGTGACCCAACCATGAAATTATTTTCGTTGCTACTTCATAATTGTAACATTGCTACTGTTATAAATAGTAATGTAAATATCTGATATGCAGGATGGTCTTAGGTGACCCCTGTGAAATGGTCGTTCCACCACCAAAGGGGTCACAACCTACAGGTTGAGAACCGCTGGCCTTGAATGTGTATAGATGGAGGACCATCTCCAGGAGGGACATTCCCACTTGCTTTGGCATCTCCATGCCAATGGCTTCCTGCCTTTTGAAGCCTCAAACCACAACCCTCTTTCCCCCTTAGCTTCAGAATGACATACAAGCCTCCACTACCCAGTGCTTCCTTTGGTCTCTATTCTTATAGCCCCAGAATATTTGTTCATATATCAGACTTAGTACATTGTCTCCTGTTAATCTTTCTGCTAATTTGATTTTTAGCCCAGATAGAAGAATTTAAAAGATGAGAGGAAGATTACCCTTTCTTCCCATAGCTGGATGTTATGATTTCTGGTTAAAATATAAATAGAAAATAGAACCTGGCAGGTGTGATAGGAAAGAATGCACATGGGGCCTGGAGCCTGGAAACTAGTCCGTGAAAAAGGTTACAAGAGATATCTTGCTCAAGATAAGAGAAAGATGTTTTTTGCTAAGCACAAGATGGATAGATGTTTTCTGCTCTTAGAGTAATATCACTGACCTAACCCCAAAATGGGTTGCAGAACATTGGGTTGTCTGCATGAAGGAAGACTTCTAGGCCCCAATTACCAAAGACTCCAGCCAGGATGATGCCAGGAGAAATAAGTCACATTATGAGTACTTATAACTGACCAATCCTCAAAACCCATGACTCTGAACCCGAAATCTTGACTTTCCTCCCTTAAAAGACCCTAAATATAAACAACTGTAAGTTCTGGTCTTTGAGCATCAGCTGCTCCATTCGCCTTCATGAGTACCTTTGTAATATATACTTTCTTCCTTTCACTGCAACCTGATGTCAGTTTACTGGCTGTCTAGGCATTAGGAGAACAGATCCCACCTCAGGGTGAACAACAATATGAATAGACTTACAGGCCTGTACCTCCACTGCTCCTGGGGTCAGAACCACTGCCTCAAGCCTCATTCTGTGAGAACAAAGAGGAGGAAAAGGGGTGAAAGTGGACTCTGAAGATGAGAGAGGGCTTAGTGAGAGAGGGGATTGAAAGTCAAGTCTTCTCAAACTCCCTGAGCACCTACTACAGGCAGATCACTAACAATATCATAATCACTTCTAGCCTTACCCTGCTCAGTAGTTTTTATATGAGTTGAAGGTTTTTGTTTCTGTTTTTCCCATCAACTACCAATTCTCCAATGGGGTGTCCTACAATTCATTTCACTTCTTATTCTAACTATCTACGGTGGGTTCATACCCCATAGGTTCAAGGCTCAGTAACATAACTTCAGACGCCATCAAAAATGGGGTGCCCAAGTAACTCACATTTTGTCCTGGTTAAGTCCAGGTTTGGAGGTTTCCATGACCCCTCATGCTTTATAATTATCTAACAACCCCACACAGTACTCAGGAAAGGACTTTACTTACTTTTACTGGTTTATTGTAAGTATACAATTTAGGAATAACTAAATGGGAGAGACTGGCAGATCAAGGCATGCGGAGAGGTGTGAAATTTCCATTTTTTTCCTGAGTGCTCAGCCTTCCAGCATCAGCACAAAGTTTTCTGAACCCCCTGTTTAAAGTTTTTATTGGAAGTTTCCTTATGTTGGCATAATTGATGAAGTAATAGGCCATTGGTAATTATCTCTAGCTCCTCTCTCTTCCCAAGAGGTTAAGGAGTTGGGCTGTTTGAATGAAAAAGGGGCCATACACTCAACCTCACAAGCTCAGGAAAGGCCTCTTTGGGGGCCTTACAAACTCAGAAACCTGAAGTAACCCCACAGGATGGTCTGAAAAGAAAAACTTACTAACTTTAAGTGAGTCACGGTGGGTAGTCATGTGGTAGGCTGGTATCTTTCCTGACAAAGGTCAGTCTTTACATTAACTGAGCCCATCCATTGACTTTTTGCATCTGTAACATACCTTTGCCATGTAAGGGTGATTTTCATTTTTCCAAATGTTGAGGGATGTTTAATGAACCAAAGACGCAGAGATAAGATGAGCACACAGGCGATTAATGCCAGACAGAGGGCTACAGATAGCTCTGGCATGTAACAACCCTGTACCCTCAACCATTGCTTTTATTGGGGTTTGGCACAAGGTTAGTGCATCAGCAGTTAATCAACAAAATCTTGTTTTGTTCTATATTATTACAATAGCCCATTGAAGACAACGTGCAGCTGTGCAATTCTTTTTCTGCTCTACCCACGACTTTTTAATCTTATCCTTTCTTAGGGAGGTAAACGTTCTGGGAACTCAAGATTGTGTGCAATCTTGACCCAGCGTAACTGGCTTGCAAGTCATGCGGTTGTTCCTGATAGAACATTCACCTCTTCTTGGCAGGACTTCAGATCCTTGTTTACAAATGTTCAGCTACAAATTCCCCTTCTTTTTTTGCTTCATTTGATGGAGATAACACAGCTGCTTTTCTATTAGCTAGTTGCTTGGTTAAATTCAGCAGAAGATTTTAGACAAGTATAGAAAGACCAATTAACACAGGAAATTTCCGCCAAGTTAGCATTCCACTTAACATCTCCTTTTATTAATAAAAATGGTAATTGAACACAGGCTTGTACAAAGGCAGTTTTGTTAATATGAAATTGTAAGGTGTAATTCCCAGAGTTTTTTTTTTTAGATTTTTATTTTATTTTTTAATTAAATCTTTATTGTTCAGATTATTACAGTTGCTCCTCTTTTATGCCCCATAACTCCCCTCCACCTGGTTCCCACCACCCCCCTCCGCCCTCACCCTCCCTACTGTCCTCATCCATAGGTGCACGATTTTTGTCCAGTCTCTTCCTGCATCTCCCACACCCCTTCCCCCCCAAGAATAGTCAGTCCACTCCCTTTCTATGGCCCTGATTCTATTATAACCACCAGTCATTCTGTTCATCAGATTATTATTCACTTGATTTTAGATTTACTT